>NC_048317.1:6306085-6332583 GCF_013100865.1 Trachemys scripta elegans | reverse complement strand
AAGAACAGGAGTACTTGTGGCACCTTAGAGACTAACAAATTTATTAGAGCATAAGCTTTCGTGGACTACAGCCCACTTCTTCGGATGCATGTGGGCTGTAGTCCACGAAAGCTTATGCTCTAATAAATTTGTTAGTCTCTAAGGTGCCACAAGTACTCCTGTTCTTCTTTTTGCGGATTGTTTGGCTAACAGATACAGACTAACACGGCTGTTACTCTGAAATTTGACTCTTTGCAGGCCCAGATGGACCCTTCTCCCCCTCCTGCTGAGTCCTTGTGCTTCCTCCCAGGCAGCTCACCCCTCTCCAGCAATCAGCTGGGCCTGGCACTGTTCCCCACCACACCATCCCACCCGGGCCCCTTCTGCTGCCCCGGGACCCTTATCCCAGTGATCTTGCCTTAACCCAGCCTGCTTGGCCCTGTGGACACTGCATGGGGGCTTGCGCCGAGGGGTGCATTGCGCTGCTGGTGGGGTGCTTAGCTGCCCCCCTCGCCCAGGCTGCTGTCTGGAGCTGAGCTGCATGCAACCAGTTTGCAAACTGGGGGCAACCGCTGGGTCCTGTCCGCACCGTGAGGCACTTGGCAGCCAGCTCTGCTGCCGTCTGTCTGTCTGTCTCGTCTCTCCCCGATACGATGCCGCTTCCCTCGAGTGGCATGCCGTCGCGTCGGCTTACTTTCCGGCGCCTTCGAATGGGACGTGATGGGAGTGGGATGCGGCGGAGACGGCACTGCTGGCATGTTGTGCAGGGATCCCAGGGGAACAGAGGCCAGGCTGGAGTGTAGCAGCCTCAGCAGGTCCTAGGTCCTGGAGCCACTTTGGGTGTCTTGGTCTGAGCTAATTGATTAATTGACCTGTCTCGGCTGCTTAGCTGATGAGTGGTTTCGGGGGCCCGTGCAGGCTGTCAAAGTGCCTAGGCTGTTAGTAGCAGGATCGCCAAGCAGGGATGCACAGCAGTGGGAGATGGCTGGGCCAGTTGCAGGCCCCCAGAAGGAGCCATGACAGTGGGTTAATTGGCTCTCATGGCTGGGGGGTTACCAGGCTGCTGCATTAAAGTCGCATGAACCGCTGAGTTCCTTCGCTAGGCTCCAATGCCACTGGCAGCTGTGGGAGCTCAGCACCTCGCAGGATTGGCCCCTGATGAGAGGCAACTGGGTTTAGTTAGCAGCGGCTTTCGCCCCAGGAGCTCCTGGGTTATAATCCAAGCTGTGCCATACACTCGCTCTGCGGCCTTGGGCAACTTTCTGTGCCTCGGTTTCCCCATCCGCGTGATGCAGAGGGATCTTCCCCACCTGACGGGGGCCGTGAGATGCATTAGCTTGAGCTCGAAGGGTAAAATGCTCAATCAGTGCGCAGTATGATTAAAAAGTGGCTTCAAAACACACCTGCTTCCCTATACCTTTGCCTGCCTACTCCCCCTACCCTCTCTCAAATCTTCTTTCTGCAATGGCTGGCCATGTGCTGGGAAATAGCCATGTGTGCCAAATAATGCAACCCCCCCCCCCCCCCCAAAACCCCAACAACAACCCACTGCCTGACCCACGGATCCACCAGTGCTGCACGTGTGGGTTTCATCCTCCATTGCAGGGGACTTTTGAACCGCAGACTCACGGCAGGGCCGATTTTCACATCATTGGTCTGAAAATAGAACGGTGAGGAACGGCCTGTTTGAACTGACACAGATGCTGCCCAACGGAAGAGGAGACAGGCAGGCTTGTCGTCAAAGCACAAGGAGTCAGGATGCCTGAGTCCTGTTTCTAACTCGCTCGGTGGCCCCGGGAAGTTGCGTCTCCTCTCTGTGCCTCAGTTGCTCCAGTGGTAAAATGAGGATAATGAGACCGACATCCCTCATTCTGAGGGGTGATGGGACTGCTAACGAATTCATGTTGTTGCACATCTAAACACTAGAGAAGGGCAGATTGTTGTGTTTTTCTGGGTGAAATTCACCCCTGCATCCAGTCCCAGAGCTAAACCTTAGCACCCCTTGTGCCCTATGGAATTTAAGTGGCACATAAGCCTTGAACTGGCCCCTTTGCAAATGGGTGAATATCCCCTGCAATGAGGGGAACTCCACAGCAGTGCTGTTTTTAAACTCAGGGTTTGCAGTTAAGGGCTTGTCCCTCCAGTATATTTTCTGGTGTGAATTTACACCTGCTATTCTGGAGTAAGAGTATCCAGACGGGGGGTTGTCCTGGTATAATTATATTGGTACAACTGATAAAACTTTCCTGTGGAGACGAGCCCATTGCCTCCGGAAGCTCCAACCTGTGAGCTAGGAGCAGCGCGTCTGTGTCGTTAACCTGTTTTTGGCAGAGGCACGCTGCACATCTTTGCCCTGGCAGGGAGTTGCTGTTGGAGACCCGATGCCTGGGCCCGAAACCAGGCACTACATGCGGTAACTCCACGGACTGTGATTGCTCGCAGCAGTTCCCCTTGTTTCTCAGGAGTGAGCTACGAGGCCAGTCCAATCTGGTGTCCAGCGGCAGATGCCAGTGGCTCTGTCTGTAAAACACTCAGCAGGCTCTGGAAGGCAAAGGTTGCCAACAAACGACGGGGCTGATCCTGCCGTTAGTTTCCGAGGACGCCGGCAGAAATAGAGGATTCTCAGCCCCTCACCCGCTCAGGCTCTGAACTGCACTGCACCAGCCCACAGCAAGGACAGATCCGGATCTCTGGCAAGAGCAAGCCAAGCTGGACAGATATTTAACATGAGCAAGTGGAGACCAGGCTGGGCCCACTGTGCGGAGGAGTTAGTGAGGCTGCTGCTTAGGGTGGCCAGGGGTCTGGTTTTCAACCGGAAAGTCCGGTCTAAAAGGGGATCTGACTGTGTCCAGTCAGTCGAGCTCGACTGACTGGACACCCGAAGTCTGGTTACTGTGGGTGGGGGAGGCGCTGGATCACCTGCATCACCCCCTACTCAGCCGGGGCCGCCTCCTACCTGCGTCGGGCGGCTGCAGCTCCCAGTCCCCAAAAAGCAGGCGAGTCCCCCCTGACCCGGTGGAGGGGTGGGAGGGGGAAAAGCAGCGAGCGGCCGGGGGTGGGGGGGAGAGTAGGGAAGAGTAATGAATGGGGGCAGAGGCGGGGCCTCGGGGGAAGAGGTGGGGCAGGAGAGGTTCCGGCACTCCTGCTGGAGTGCCTGGTTTTTAAATACACCTCTACCCCGATATAACGCGGCCTGATATAACACGAATTCGGATAGAACGCGGTAAAGCAGTGCTCCGGGGGGCGGGGCTGCGCGCTCCAGCGGATCAAAGCAAGTTCAATATAACGCGGTTTCACCTATAACGCGGTAAGATTTTTTGGCTCCCAAGGACAGCGTTCTATCGGGGTAGAGGTGTATTACCAAGGTGGCAACCCTACTGCCGCTGTTTTGGTGGAGTGCTTTCGTGCTGTGTGGCTCATACAGCAGCTAGCTACATTGAGGAAAGCATGGCATGCCATGGGCCAATGGGCCGGTGTCCCCCATGCTGCTCGCAGGCTTATGGGAAATGTTTGCAGTGCATTGTGGGATGCCTGCTGGGGAATTCGGGGAGGGAGAGGTCAAAGGCACAGCATCGTCTCTTTTCACCCCATCATTCCCCACCCTCGCACCCCATTCCTGAACTGCTCACTCTCCGTGTGGATGTGGACGAGAGAAACGCCACATGAGTATTGAGGGCCCAAACCATTGCAGTCAAAGGGAAGACGCCCAGTGACCGCAGTGGTCTTTGGATCAGGCCCTGTGCCAGGATTTCTAGAGGTGACCAAAAACTGACCTTTAAAATGGTGCTGAGGCTGTTCGTTTCCCAGCTCTGCTCCCACCGCGATGGGACATGCAGCCGTCCAGCGAGTGCACGTCGAACAGCTACGGCGGCTGCTGCGGGTTGGGGTATTAAATCTAAAGAGCTGATTAAGTGCAATGAAAACTGTGTCAGTTTCTTGTCACCGAAGAGAATGCATCAGGTCTGAGGATTAGAGCTTGACTGACAGCTGGGGATTGTACGGAGACAGCCAATCAATCATTAGAGGAGATGGGAGAGAGGAAAGCTGCTCTTATCAGAGCCTGCCCTTTCTACCGGGAGCAACTCCACAAAATAAATATAGATCAAAGAGACCGAGCGGCTGGGAGCCAAGTTGTATAAGTGAGGAGAGGCCAGAAGATTATCCAGGGAAGGCCAAAGCGTAGCCAGAATGCTGACCATTTAATGGGATGTTTTACAGATGCGGAAACTGAGGCACACAGCAAGGAAGTGTCTTTGCAAGGTCACGTGGCAAGTCAGCAACAGCTTAAGGTGACAGAGCCCAGAGCTGTTTTAAAAAGTGACTAGTGATTTTTGGTGCTTTTTTTTTTTTTTTTAATTGCACAAAGTTAGAGGCCTCAGGGGGGTCTGATGTTGAGAGGCCAGGTGCTCAGCGTGGCCTGAAAAGGAGACCTCTTTAAGGACTCCAGTACTGAGGTGCCCAAAAGCACCAGTGACTTTTTAAAAATTTGGCCCAGATCTCCTGGCCCCAGCCCGCTGAGCTAACCACTAGACCATGCTTCCTCCCTGTAACCATCTGCATTCTCTTTGCAATTTATGCTAGTTACTGAAGCAGTTTGGGGAAAAGCTTTTTGCCATCCACAATCTGCAGAGAATTCCTAATTCTGTGTTTATAACCCAGAAGAAGAAGAACACAATATTGAATATTATAAGAACATGGGTCAGACCAAAGATCCATCTAGCCCAGTATCTTGTCTTCTGACAGTGGCCAATGCCAGGTGCCCTAGAGAGAATGAACAGAACAGGTAATCATCAAGTGATCCATCCCTTGTCGCTCATTCCCAGCTTCTGGCAAACAGAGGCTAGGGACACCATCCCTGCCCATCTGGGCTAATACCCATTGATGGACTATCCTGCATGAATTTATCTTATTTTTTGAACCCCGTTATAGTCTTGGCCTTCACAACATCATCTGGCAAGGAGTTCCACAGGTGCATTAAGTGAAGAAATACTACTTTTTGCTTGTTTTAAACCTGTTGCCTATTCGTTTTCATTTGGTGACCCCTAGTTCTTGTGTTATGAAAAGGAGTAAATAACACTTCCTAATTTACTTTCTCCACACCACTCATGATTTTATAGACCTCTGTCATGTCCCCCATTAGTCGTCTCTTTTCCAAGCTGAAAAGTCAGTCTTATTAATCTCTCCTCATATGGAAGCTGTTCCATCCTCCTAATAATTTTTGTTGCCCTTTTCTGAACCTTTTCTAATTCCAATATATCTTTGTAGATGGGGACAACCACATCTGCACGCATTATTCAAGATGTGGACGTACCATGGATTTATATAGAGGCAATATGATATTTTTTGTCATATTATCAGTCTCTTCCTAATGATTCCTAACATTCTGTTCGCTTTTTTGACTGCCGCTGCTGCACACTGAATGGATGTTTTCAGAGAAATTATATCATATTGTCGGAGAATAACTATAAACTATATTAAAATTCAAAATGATCTGGACAAACTGGAGAAACGGTCTGGAATAAATAGGATGAAATTCAATAAGGACAAATGCAAAGTACTGCACTCAGGAAGGAACAATCAGTTGCACACATACAAAATGGGAAATGACTGCCTAGGAAGGAGTACTGCGGAAAGAGAGCTGGGGGTAAAGATGAGGCAACAGTGTAACACTTGCAAAAAAAAAAAAAAAAAAGCAAACATTCTGGGATTGATTAGCAGGAGTGTTGTGAGACACAGAAAGTAATTCTTTTACTGTATTCCGTACTGATTAGCCCACAACTGGAGTATTGTGTCCAGTTCTGGGTGCCACATTTCAGGAAAGATACGGATGAATTGGAAAGAGTCCAGAGAAGAGAGAAAAAAAAATTAGAGGTCTAGAAAACACAACCTGTGAGGGAAGATTGCAAAAATTGGGTTTGTTTAGTCTAGAGCAGGGAAGACTGAGAGGGGACATCATAACAGTTTTCAAGTACATAAAAGGTTGTTACAAGGAGGAGGGAGAAAAATTGTTCTCATTAACCTCTGAGGATAGGACAAGATGCAATGGGCTTAAATTGCAGCAAGGGAGGTTTAGGTTGGACATTAGGAAAAACTTCCTAACTGTCAGAGTGGTGAAGCAGTGGAATGAATTGTCTAGGGAGGTTGTGGAATTTCCATCATTGGAGATTTTTAAGAGCAGGTTGGACAAACACCTGTCAGGGGAGGTCTAGATAATACTTAGTCCTGCCATGAGTGCAGGAGTCTGGGCTAGGCGACCTCTCGAGGTCCCTTCCTGTCCTTCGAGTCTATAATTCTATGGCTTAAACAGACGCTGTCAAATAGCTAAACCCCCAAAGGAATAGAAATGACCTTTTACATGGTAATGGAAAAACCTTTAGTTTTAAAAAATAGTTTTCTCTATGTGGCTGGAAAGTGCATTGAAACTAAGTTCTTCAGAGCAAGGGCTGGCTTTGCCAATGTACAGTATTGCCAGCCCTCGTGGGGGGAGGGGGGCAATCATGAGCCAATCACTGAAAAATCATGAAATCTGTCTTAACAATCATGAGATCCAAAATAATTGGGTTCTTTAAAAAATATGTTTGGGTTTATAAGCCTTTAGGGTGCACTCAGGTCACTTACTACTTAGACTGGAAGCTCTTTGGGGCAGAGAGCATCCTTTTGTTCTGTGTTTTGTACCGGGCCTAGCGCAATGGGTCCTGGTCCACGATTGGGGCTGCTACTCACCATGGCAATAATAATAATAGGGTTAGAAACGTACTTTTATTTTTTGAGACTCTCACCTAATCACATGACTCCAGGAGCAGGTGCTTTAAGAAAAAACAGTAACTATTGGAAGACTTGTGTAAATGAGTGCAACACCTGTATGTGTTTGAATAGCACCTAGCACAATGGGACTCCTGATCCTGGTTGGTATGTCTGGTGTTACTGTTCTATACATAATTGATAATAATTATTAATAATGCATAATCAGGCTGATGTATTGGAACCAGAGAGGGGAAACCAAATTAGGAAGTGAAACTGATCAACGTGTCCCAGCAGAATGAAGTGGGGGAAAAAGGGAAAGCAAACGGCACAACCAGTGAAAAGCACTTTCAAATATTAATGTTAGGAGATGAGGCTAGATAAAATACATCCTCTGGGTCTGGATGAAACTCTGGATCTGGATCCGAGCTGGAGCGGAGCTCTCAAATAGTGTTCTGGTGTTTAAAATTTAGCTCCTTACAGGGGTCGTTTCAAGGCTGGAGCTCTGATCGGAACCTAGAGCTAGATCTGGACTTTGGAAGGCCGATCCTGTGGCCACGATGCTAAGCTGGGTTTGATCCCCTGCTCCTCCACAGACTTTGTGTGATCTTGGGCAAGTCCCTTAGTCTCTCTGTACCTCAGTTCCCCGTCTGTACAACGGGCATTCACACTGCCCTGCCTTGCAGGGGTGTGGTGAGGATAAACACATTAAGGAACATGAGACACTCGGCTCTTAGGGCAATGGGGCTCATGTTTTGGTAACTATACTCTAAGGATCTCATGCAAAGCCTGTTAAAATCAATTACAAAACTCCCCCTGGATCGGATCCTTTGAGAGGCCAGTGTTACCATATTAACAGCCCCAGTCCATGAACTCCGACTCGGAGATTCCCAGGAGAGCCGCGCTGGGCAGATAGCTGGGTTAATGACCCAAGTACAGACACAGCAGCCTTCGGAATAGAAATTAATTGGAAGAATTGCTGGGGCTGGCATATTTTTACCTCTGGTATAAATAAATGTAAAATGATTGTGCATTCTTCAGGGACCATCCGGCTTCCCCTTTCTCCCTTGGCTAATTAATTTAATGGTTTTATGATTACAAAGAGATTGGCTAGGAGATAGAGAGCTCTCTATATCGAGGTATAGATGGGGCTATAGATAGAAATGTGAGACTGAAAACAAAAAAAGGGGGGGGGAACCCCTCTTTGAAATATGTACTTTTTGAATCTTTGAAACAAAGGAGACATAAACTACCCTTTGCCGAAAGGCTAATGGAGGTTCGGATTCCAATTGATTCATTGCAATTCATGAGATAGATGCTCCGTAATTTATACTGGGCAGGAGAGAGTGTGTGAGAAATGGAAGAGGCTGAAAATACGAAGGAGTCAATTACATTTTTAAACGCATGTCACTTGCGAAAGATGAAAGGAAGGAGCCCATCAAAGGATGGGAACCTGTTCTGTGATAAAAACAGTAATACGCTGTAAGAATTGGCCTGCTGTTATCTCACAGGGGCATCCCCATCAGGTGAGGTGGCCCCGCCATATTGAAATCAGAGAGCCCCATCTATAGATTAAGGTGATACTCTGCCCTGATAATCTATTACCTAGTAGACAGGGAAGAGGCTGGGAGCCCAGTGTGAAGAGGTGATGGGGATTTATTGTTAATTTTGCTGTTGGACATCAGGGCTGAGTGCTGGAGGGACACGTTTTTCAGGCAAGTCATAACGAATTGGCGGAAGTTTGCAGGCAAGGGCGAAAACATGCAGAGGGCTAAAATCAATGGAAATCCAGCTCTTGTTGGGGGAATTGGCTCCTTCTGCCGCACACGTGTGGGTGCAGGAATGCTCACGATCAGAGCCTCTGGGATTAGATTGAGTGGTAATGGGGGATCGCCAAACAGAAGTCCTAGACAATACATCTCTGGAGAACCGGGGTTCACATCCGCTGTCCCGGTGAGTTGGGTGGTCTCAGCCTGGCCTCGAGCAGATATTTAGGAATGTTGTAAAACTGTTGGTCGTTAGAGCGATTGGGAGAGTTTGCTAAGGAGCGGCCCTGGGCTGGACTAGCAGGTCATGGCTGAGTGCATTGACTTTGCTGGATAGGGGAGCCCAGGAAGGAAATAGCAGGGGGCTGCAGTCAGGACTGAGGTGCTTGGGCAGAGCCGTGAGTGTGGGGAGCCCTGAGCTGGGGGAATAGAGGGGCTGCAGGTCACATTTGAGGTGCCTAGTGAGAGATGCGGGAACTCACACAACCGCTGTGATCTCTGCCTAACCTTGGCTTTACGCACAGTCCCTGAGCCCCCTCTCTCTCGTTGGCGAGTAGCAGATTCCTCACAAATTTCTCCGAGGAGATTCATGATTGATTTCTTGGGTGGTTAGGAAACTGCACTATAAAATGCCAACAAATAGGCTGTGTGGTCCAGTGCCTTTGTTCAATAGAAATGAATTACTCCTGAAAGTGAAACTCCCGCTGAGCAAACAACTCTGCAATGCACAGCTCCCTGGGAACCATTAGTTCCAGTTCTAATTCACCCCCAGAACTGCAGCCGACGGAGCGGCGCTCCCCACCGGTGCAGTCAGGAGCTGGGGGGGGAGCGCAGCCCCATTTCAAAGGCACCCCTACTTCACAGCAGGCTGAATTGATTCCCGGCTCCCCGAGGACGTCACCTGGGCAATAGGCCCGGTCCTGCCAAGCCCTCTCAAGGTGAGTTACAAAAGATGGATCACGGTAAAACGCTCCAGCACGCAGCGGCCGGGCGGGGGGAGCAGAACAGAGGGACGCGCCAGAGCGCCAGCCCCCCTGGAGTCGCTGGTGGAAAGAGAGATCTCAGAACCCAAGCCGTGGAGGCTGAAAACCCAAAGCTGGCAGCCGCTGGGCTCTGAGGCCCATTTGATATGAGCCACGGGCTATCCAGCGGTGGGGAGGGATGAAAGGGGGGTGGCTAAAAGGCAGGAGTTTTGGCCCTCCTGTCTTTTGCTCTCTATCAACACACACAAGCTCTTTAAAGGGATACTTCCATGTTTCTCTACATGCTCCCTCCCCCGCATCTCCAGTTATACAGGGCAGGACCGCCCTCTTCCATACACCACTGATTTTACGATCAATTCACTGATCAATTCAGCCTGCTGTGAAGTAGGGGTGCCTTTGAAATGGGGCTGCGCTCCCCATCCCAGCTCCTGATCAGTGGAGCCATGCCAGATTTACCCCAGCATAAGCAGCTACAGAATCAGGCCCAATGGTTGGGTATTCAACCCATCCATCACTTCCCGCTGAAGATGTTGGCTTGATGGGAGATGAGGCCTCACGCTCCCTCTCTCACCATGCTGGGAAAGGAGACGAGGTGCGGCTTCCTAGGAGAGATCTTGGCGAAGCAGCGCGGTGCGAAATATTTAATCCCCCTGGCAACGTACCATGCACATCGGGACATCTGTGCCGGCCACGGGCCACTGAGTGCACGCACTGTGATTGGAGGCAGGCGGAACGGCAGGACGGCTCTGCTTCTCGGAAACCTTAGGGAGCTGTCGTTTGGTTTTCCCAAAGCAAAGCCAAGGTGGGTTTGGATGCAGGCCCTGATCTATCCGAACTAGAACTGGGACTGAACGGCACAGGACCCCGGAAAGCTCAGGGCTGGCGGGAGCCAAGGTTTCGGTTTGGCTCGTTATGCCAGTAGAGGCTATTTGCAAAATGTGGGTCTAGCACTGGGATCAGTGGCTTTTGAATCTCCTCCCTCCCCCCATAGTGACTAGGGCTGTTCAGTGGGCTTGGGGGCTCAAAAGGGACCAGCTGTCCCAGCCCCCACTGCTCGGGGCTTTCAGATGGATGGTTTTGCTTTTGGCCCGGCCATGCTATCAGCGCAGCTGGCTCCGTGATGAGCGGCATCCTTTTGCATTGCAAAGAGCTCCCCTTTCTCTTCCCTATCTCCTTTTCTTCTGCTGCTTCCCTTTGTCCTTCCAACAATGCGGCTTCCTGAGTTAATAGAATCCTATCGCAGGCAGGAATCTACAGCTGTCACTGGAGAAAATGTCCTCTCAGGGAGCTGGCTTTCATAGCTGCTCGCCCCCTTTTCCAGAGCTCCCTCAGTCAGGATGATGGACTGAGGCAGCCCCCCAGGAGAGAGAAGTGAATTGCTCTAGGTCCGTCTCAGAGGCATAGGGCGGGGCTGGAGGACAGTGGAACCTAGGAGCAGACTCATGTTGGAAAGTTTAAAGGACTGGAAAATGAAAGGTTTGGGTTCTGGGCCATGAACTCCAAAGGAAGCACCAGGCTGCAAAGCTTTTCATACCGGGACTAACCTGCCAGCTTGGCCTTCAGGGCCCTGTTAGTGTCCAGAGTCCCGCAAACTCCATATTAATCATGTTTATGACAGTGGTGCCTAAGAGTCAACCAAGAATGGGCCCGCATTGTGCTAGGTGCTGTATGGACCCGGAGCACCAGACAGTCTCCGCCCTGAAGAGCTTGCAACCTAAATAGTTCCAAAGTCAGCCACTTCTTCAAGGCAGGTGCCTGGGTGTTTGTCATTGGTCCGGGGGGAGACTGGCCAACTCTCGCCAGGTCCCATAGCAGTGGTAGTAGCTGGGATGGGATCCCCTCAACACTGGTCTTGTTCAAAGACAAAACGCCTCCTGGGCTGATGCGACGAGCTGGATCCTCGTGGTTGTGCTCTATCGGTGAAACTCCTGGGGGATCTGCCGCACCTCAGCATTTACCCTGTGGTGGGGCAGATCTTCTGCGGCCCTAAAGTCGTTTTATTTACACCAGCTGGGGAGGAGATCTGTTAACTTCCCTGGGGGTTGTGCATGATCAGCGCCTTTCGGGATCAGGTCCTTGCCTATGCAAGCTACGCCCCCATTGACTTACCCCCCTGGCCAGCCCTGAGTGACAAGAATCTGTCTATATGTCCTAGCACCTTGGTATCTGAGTCCCACATCCTCAGAGGGATCTAGGCACCTAGCGCCCATTGATTTCAGGTGGGAGGGGGATTAGAAGCACTGGGCCAGGTTTGGTTCTCACACCGGTATAAATTCAGAGCAATTCTCTTGCACTCAGTGGAGCTAGTGAAGATTTATGCTGGAGTGACTGAGAACAGAAGCCGGGACTTTTTCTTTAACCAATCCGTTAGCACAGACCCAATTAAACCCCCGTTGTGGTCTTGTCCTGCAGGGCATACATCATAATACATTCTAATTACAGTGCTTAACACTTGACTTCTTCCCTGTTTTCAGCGAGAGTCAACCGGATATTTGGCTAGAGCCGTGGAGCGCTTTGCTCTCCTGGAATTTGAGGGACCAATTCTCATCTTGTTTACACTGGTGTAAGTTGGGAGTAACTCCACTGCGGTCCGTGGATCTAGGTGGGGGGGAGAAGCCAGGGTGAGTGAGCAGAGAATCAGCTCTTCCATTTCTACTCGGGGCAAAATGTTTTGTACCTTTATGCCCATTAACCTGATTTTTTTTTTTAAAAGGAACCAAGGAAGCCGGTTCTTGGTTTATTCTCTATTCTATTCTCGGTGGGCTCGTGTACCGCCCTCCTCCCTGTGGTATCCGAGCGCCTTCCAGCAGTGCACAGAGCTAACATCTGTCACAATCCTTTTATCTCAATCAGGTTAACAACGCAGAGAAATGGATAGAATCAATGGAAGCTTTCTCCTCCCTTCCTCAACCCTGCTGTGCGAATCAAAGAGCCTTCTGGATGTTCTTGCGGTTCAAGCACTGGGCGGGGACTCAGGAGATCTGGGTCTAATTTCTGGTTCTGCTGCTGACTCCCTGTGTGACCTGGAGCAAGTCCCTTAACCTTGCTGTAGCTCATTTACCCAGGGGCAAAATTATTATCGCACTAGCCCGCCCTTTGTGTGTTTAGATTGGAAGCAAGGGGGCAGGGCCTGTCTCTGACTATGTGTTTGTACAGCATCTAGCGCAAGGAGATCTCCTGGCACCACCGTATGTATTATTGCTACGAAGGCTAAGTCCCGGGACAAAGTCTGGGATGCGGATTGGAGCCACCTGCTGAGATTTAATGACATTCTCAGATGTGCTGGCCCAGATTCTGGGCCATGTTGAATTTGCCGAGGGTAAGAGGGCAGGGCTGAGCCATGAAGATCTGTCTTTCATTTTCTCCCCTGCGGCTCTTCAAACCAAGCACAGTTGAAACCTGATAAAATTGCACACGAGAGGGCTGGCTTCTGAAACGTCCTTCGGTTTAGTGCACAGAAAACAGATGATTGCAACTGCTCCGTCCTCATTTATCAAGTCCCTTTTCAAGAAGCACTTCACCTCTGGTGCGTGCAAGAAGGCCTGGCTGTTCGGAGATACGCCTGGTGCAGGGTGTGTTGTCTGCTTCCCTCAATGGGATCCCCTCACGTTGGCTCTAGGGGAAGGGGGGCGATCACCAAACTACTAAAAATAAGGAAAAGATGCTAAGGGAGGAGCTTTCTTGATTGCTTTCCTGAGGTTCCTGTTGCCTAGGAAACCGCTTCCCTCTGGTACCCGAGTGTCCCATACACTTGGTTCCCATGGACTTGCTGGATTTTGGAGAATTGCAATTCATTTGTCATCCTCGTTACGGTGGCTGTCCTTTTGCAAAGTGATTTGGGCACTGGCCGTGCAGGTCACAGCGTTCGCGTCGCTCCCAGCGCTCAAGCCAGTGCCGGTGAGAGAGGACCCCACACAAAGCGAAACGGGAAAGAACGGAGCAGAATCAGCTCAATCAAAGCTTCAAAATGTGGCAGGTGATTTGCTCACTGGAGAAATGCTGTGAGCCTGATTCCCGGAGTCACGTACACCTGAGCAAAGGGAGCCCTCAGTGCGAGTCAGTGGAGACATCTTGTCCGGTAGCAGTTTGCATAGAGAGGAAAGATGGTCTTGTCATTCAGGCACTGACCTGAGTCGTAGGTTCAATTCCTGGCTCCCATGTCTCTACTGCAATAAAACACCCGCGGCTCGGCCATGTCATCAGGCTCAGATGTCAGGGCTCCAAAATTTCAGTGGGGATGTTTGGGTTGGAGCCTGGACCCTGTGAGATGGGAGGGTCCCTGAGCCTGGGAATCTACACTCAATTTTGTAGCCTCACAACACAGGCCAGTCCCGGGTGTTTTATTGCAGTGTGGACCTGCTCCGAGAGACTTGCTGTGAGGCCCTGGGGGTGAATTGCTCTGTCTCGGGTCTTCCTCTATGCAACCGGTATAATAATCTCTAGATAACATCAGTGTTGCATCTGCATTGCCCAGGTGTAGATGAGCCCACAAAGTCTTGTCTTTGGGGCAAGGACCGTCTCTCTCTATGGGTCTGGGCAGTGTCTAGTAGGGGGAGGCCCTGATCTCAGCGGGGGCCTCTAGGTAATACTATGTCTAACAATACAGCCCCTTTTCCTCCATGCACATGACTCCACAAGGTTGCCGGGCAGGGGAGACTCACTCAGCCCCAGAATGAGTCTGTTCCTTTTTCTCTATTTTGATACTCCCTTCCCTCTTCCTTTCTCCATTGCTTCTTCTCTCACCGTTCTCTGTCTCTCCATAGCCCTATCTTTCCCCTTCCCTTGCAAGCCCATCGGTGTCTGCTCTCTCCCATCAACTTAACCCCTCAATCCCCACCTGGTCATTTTCAAGTTTTATTAAATGCCCCCCCCCCCCCCCCCCATTGCCTTTCTCTCCCTCTGGGATTAGCTCTGGAATTGGAGTTTGCAGTGGAAACAGCACCCCCTGCTGGTAGCATCTGAAACCGGCTCGGAAACCAAGACAGCAAGGGACTTGCAGACAGGCCCATCAGGTCGAAGGATGCAAATGTCCAGGCTCATTTTCATTCTTGAATATGATCAGGTCCTAATCATCATTAGCCCCGGTGGATCGATGGGAAGGGATTCTTGCTGCTTGCTTGTTACTGGCCAGGTGACATTGAGAGCAGAAGGCTACTCATAGCACTAACTAAAGTAGAGGTGTCAGCCCCCCAGCCTCCATGATGTATTCTTATGGCCTTGTGTGGCAGTCACCTCCATGAAGGGGAATGTCCTGATGTGTGGAATCATGGAATCACAGGTCTCCTTAAACAGGGGGTGTTAAACAAAACAACTTGACACTGGAGAACAAACAGGCTTCCACACAGCTCTCAACCCAGCATTGTCTCCCTTGTTTACTGGGGTCCAAACCCTGTCTGGGATGCTGCCCAACACACAGTGATATCTACTGACTGAGTAGCATGCTACAAGAACATAAGAACGGCCAGACTGGGTCAGACCAAAGGCCCATCTAGCCCAGTATCCTGTCTTCTGGCAGTGGCCAATGCCAGGTGCCCCAGAGGGAATGAATAGAACAGATAATCATCAAGTGATCCATCCTCTGTCACCCATTCCCAGCTTCTGGCAAACACAGGTTAAGGACACCATCCCTGCGCATCCTGGCTAATAGCCATTGATGGCGCTATCGTCCTTATCTGGTTCTTTTTTTGAACCATGTTATAGTCTTGGCCTTCACAACATCCTCCGGCAAGGAGTTCCACAGGTTGACTGTGCATTGTGTGAAGAAATACTTCCTTGTGTTTCTTTTAAACCTGCTGCATATTAATTTCATGCGGTGACCCCGAGTTCTTGTGTTATGAGAAGAAGATGGGGTTGGAAGGGAAATGCAGAGGGAAGACAGGAGCCACAGAGATGGGAAAGAGAAACAGAGAAAGGCGGACGAGGAAGGAAGTGAAACATGGGAGAAATAGCAGGGGTCTTAAAGGGGAGACTATAGTCCCGCAGCCTGGTGCTGACTGCATTGTAACAATTAAGCAGGATAAGAGCTGAAAGCTTATTTACTACAGGCCGGCCCCGGTGTAGCTGTGATCTGTGCGTCTGTGAGTAACATGGACATCACTGGGACAGTGAGGGGTCTAGGGACTCCTGACTGCATGCCCTGGCCCATGGACCAGGCTGAATAATGGAATTGGGAGGAGGCTGACAACTCGAACAAGGAATAAATAGTCAAGGCAGGTGCTGCTCCAAACTGCCCCACTCCACACCCCCCACCCAACTCTGCCAGTGCCCCTCAGTCCTTGTTCTATCCCAGAGCCTTGCAGCCCCAGGCTCCTTGGGACCACTCCAGCCCATCAGGCTAAGTTGCAGAGGGGCTTTGGGCTGCAGAGGGATATGTCTTCGGGTTTGAGACGCCATCTCCAAACTCCAGGGCCTGATCTGACAAGGTGCTCAGCGCCTGCCCCGTTCGCTGCCTCCAGGAGGTGTTCCAGCTCCTCTGCACTTCTCAGAC
The DNA here is from genome assembly GCF_013100865.1 of Trachemys scripta elegans. Taxonomy (NCBI): domain Eukaryota; kingdom Metazoa; phylum Chordata; order Testudines; family Emydidae; genus Trachemys; species Trachemys scripta. The sequence goes on along the minus strand of NC_048317.1, from coordinate 6,316,627 downwards.
TCGGGCCCAGATTTTTTTGGCTGCCATCTGCATGAGGATTTGATTTAACCCAGGTATCCTGGGCGGAGGAAGCTAGTCCATGAACCATACATCTCAAGAGCCAGTGGCCGCTTGGTGGTCCTGATGCTGAATGTCCTTGTCGAGTCTCCTATGCATCATCTCCTGAAGGTTAGCCAGGTGTGGGATCCAGAACAGATCCCCTGATCAAAAAACAGCTCCCAGTGGAGTGGACCAATTCATTACACCCAGGCCCTAATTCATACAGCAGCCACGCCTGCTGGCTGACTTCCCCTGCAGGCACAGGGTTTGTGGGGGCCATCCGCCTGGGGAACAGGTAGCCAGAGGTACAGAGAAGTAAAGAGAGACCGGCGGCAGGGTGGGTGTGCCCAACGCGCTCTGAAGGCTGGACTCGCTGTGCATGCCATTAAGGCTTATATCACTATCATGTTAGAGTCCCCAGAGGCAGCGTGCCACAGATTGACTTTGACAAACACTGCACAGAAATTGCATCTCAGCGAATGTAAATTATTCAACAGCTTCCGGGGAAAACGCTCCCTGACAAAGCACTGGAAGCGATGTGTTCTAACACACTGTCACATCCCGCCGAGCGCTGCAAAACCCCACCGCCCGGCTCCAAGCACCGCCCCCCTCCGCCAACGTAAGAGTGCACTCGCGTGTGGCAGTGTGTGTGCCTGTCACTGCACGGGTGGGTCAGTGTGTGTGTGTGGGGTGCATGCAGTGCATACGTGTGCATGTTCGTCTGTACATAGGCATGTCAGTGCGTGTGCGCACGCAGGCCATTGCATGGCAATGGATGTGTGTCTGGCCGTGTACATGGGCACCTGTGCATGCCAAACAAGGATATGGGGAGGGAGCGCTGAACTTCATTGCTGACTCTTGTTGGGCCACTAAGGGGAAGGAAGACAGAAAGCCCGGTGTTGAGTCTGCTTTCCGTTTCAGCTGGTGTGCATCGAATCGGCGTGTGCAGGGAATAGGTTACATGCTGCTTCCTTAGCGCCAGGTTCGCTCTCCATTTGCTGTGTCAGCCTGGACATTTTGTCCGTTTCGCTGCAGTTGGGGTGGGGCTGGGTAGAGGCGGGACGGGGGCAGTTGCAATAGAAAGGAGGAGAGAAAATCACCCAGAATAACCTTTGCCGCGAATAACAGATGAGAGCAGCAGATTGAGACTGGTGGTGGAGTGGTGCTCAAGGCACCACCAGATTATTACTTTTTAATACTGATCTGTATGTGTGTGTCTGCGGGGAGAGCACCGCATCCCTGCATATGTCGCTAAACACGGGACAGGTCTCTAGACAGGGCGTGCAGGGTTCGTGTACGCACCACCCATGGTCAGCACCCTGAGATGTGCCCCTATGTGCCTGCACGGCACATTGTACTTTGCCCTTGTGTGACTCCACTCCTGTAGAACTGGGCTACCCCGGAGAGCTGGACCTTTCATTCACTCTTTTCAGAAAGTCCTGGCTGGGAATATCCCCCATTTTTTGCAGAAAACATTTTACATTAAATCATCTCCCTTAGTTTAGTCTTAAATATCTCCCATTTAGTGCTAGACCTGGAGTTAGGAGCAGGGTTGGCCTGTGGGTTAGAATTACCTTGGGTGTTAGGATTAGAGTTATAACAATTAGGATTAGCCTAGAAATTAAAACTAATATTACCCAGGGGTTAGGATTAAAATTGACCTGGGAGTTAAGAGTAAATTGGGTTAGAATTTGGAACAATATTGGGAGATATTTGTGCTATTTTTACCAATAGTCTTACAAATTCTGTTTTTAACAGACTATGTAGGCAGTGATATCTTGGAGAAATGCCTATTGTCTGCTGTGGTGCAAATCTTTTCAGAAGATGGACGTCATCAGCAGTACAGTCGTTCTCGCTTACTGAATTATTTCTTAGGTGTTAGGCTGGTGCCTACTGGTTATACCCATGTAGGCAAGAATGCCAAGATATTGTAGGATTAGGGTTATCCAGGAAGCTCATTTTGAAGCAAACAGTGGGCCAGACATGTTACTCATTTAAACCCACAGAGCTCTGCTAAAATCATGAAGTCACCAAACGGGCAGAGTTCAGGGACATTAATGGAAGTTAATGCTGCAGTCTTCCAAAGCCATAAAGTGCAAGGCCAGAAGGGCCGACCAGATCATCTCACCTGACCTCCAGCACCGCACAAGCCACCAGTAGCACCAGCTACCCTCACACTAAACCCAGCAACTGAAATGAGACCCATGCATTACAGCCCTCCGGCGACTACGCGGTTCTGTGCCACAGGCAGAGAATAGGCAGAATCGAGGGGCACTAACGCCCAAGGGCCCTGACAAAGTGAGAGACACCCAGTGTGTTGGCTAGGAAGGGTGCTGCTGCTGAGTGATGCTAAATGGAGCCAATAAGCAATGTCCTGTCAGAGGGCACCTTCACAGCCCTCTCCTAGCCCTGTGCCTGGGAGATCAGAGGGTTCAGACATGAGGTCTGAGTGTTTCACAAGCGACCAGGATCAAACAGGAGTAGCTCTAAGGCGGGGAAGGGAAAATAATGAGAAGGGGAAGGTGTTTTGAGCCAATCCCTTACGGAGATGGCATTTAAACAGATGGAAGGAGCGGAAGTCGGCAAAGCAGCCAGTGTTGTCTGAGCAGGATGTGATAGAAATGAGAATATGGAAATGATGCCTTGACTGCTTCTCCTCCCGCCTAACACCCCTGCCCACGGAGATCTTAATAAAACAACAGTCCATGGCCACTGACCCAGATCCAGCTATTAGCATAAATGTTATCAAGGTGGCAGGCACTGCTTTCAAGGCTCATTAGAGGCCTGGCGGCATCACCGAGGGGATGGGGTTCTGGCGGGGTTGTGTTTTCTTTCCGTGTCTCTCGGGCAGAGGAAGCAGGTGCACAGAGCGTGTATATATATCCCCTTTCCCAAGGCACAATGGAGGCATTAATGGAAGTAGCTTCACTAGCAGGGAAAGAAGTCAAACGGGGGGAAAAATTGCTCAACGTGCTAAATCATTCTTGAGCTGAGTCATTATGGTCTTGATTTTTCTCCTGTCTAGACCTCGCTTGGAGTTCTCCGGTCCCAGCACCACATAAGGGATCGGCTTCCGAACTGGAAACCCATTTGTCACTCCTACAAAGTCAGCTGTTAATTAGCAGCGAAGTAAAAAAAAAATTCCTGCGACGTGTTTGACTGACTTATGAATCTGAATGATTTTTTCGATTGTAATTGTTAATGAATCAGCCTGTGTTGGCGGCCTCCCACAGTGGCTCCTGGCTGGCGATATTCATTAACGGCGGGCTGCCACTGGAGTCGAGATGGGGCTTTGCACAGCCCTGAGGTACACCTCTCGACGTCGGGAAGGAAGGAGATCAGCTTGGCTGCTGGCACAGGGCAAAGACTCTTGCGCCTGAAGCCAAACTGGGTTAGTGGATGGCAAGGAAATTATTATAAAGTCCTCATTTAGGTCCACTTTGTGCTCCTTTGACTGCCATTGGAGAGCACCTTAGACTGGGGGAGGCTGCGGGTAAGGTGCTGTCCACCATGAGGTAGTGGAATCTGGGAGAAGAAGGGTGGAGCAGTGGTTAGAGCATTCGCTTAGGACTTGGCAGATCCGCATTCAATTCCCTATTCCGACACAGCTTTCCATTGTGACCTTGAGCAAGTCCCTTAGCCTCTCTGTACCTCAGTTCCCCACCTATACAATGGGGTTCATAGCTCCCGCCTGCCTCGCGGGGGTGAGGTGCTTCTATACCGCAGCCATGGGAGCCATATAAGCGCCCTAGACAGAATGTGGCGCTGACTGATGACGTGTGGCTAGATGGCTGTTTTGCCAATGTAAGCTGGAGATGGGCAAGCCAAGTTCAGATGTAGATTTGGGTGCCGATCCAAAGCACCCCAAAGTCCCAGGCTGCGAAGGGATAGGGGCTTTGGTCTTCTAATTAAAGACTGAACATGTAGTTATCATAAGATAAGTCGCCTGGTAGGGTTGCCAACTTTCTAATGGCACAAAACCAAACATCCTTGCCCTGCCCCTTCTTCGAGCCCCCCCCCCAACTCACTCCATCTCCCCCCCACCCCCAGTCACCAGTGACACTTCAGAGCATGGTTTTGCATCCCTGCCCATCCTGGCTAATAGCCATTGATGGACCTATCCTCCAGGAACTGATCTAGTTCTTTTTTGAACCCTGTTATAGTCTTGGCCTTCACAACATCCTCTGGCAAGGAGTTCCACAGGTTGACTGTGTTGTGTGAAAAAATACTTCCTTTTGTTTGTTTTAAACCTGCTGCCTATTAGTTTTCATTTTGGTGACCCCTAGTTCTTGTGTTACAAGAAGGAGTAAATAACACTTCCTTATTTACTTTCTCCACACCAGTCATGATTTTATAGACCTCTATCATATCCCCCCTTAGTTGTCTCCAAGCTGAAAAGTCCCAGTTTTATTAATCTCTCCTCATATGGAAGCTGTTCCATACCCCTAATCATTTCTGTTGCCCTTTTCTGTATCTTTTCCAATTCCAATATACCTTCCTTGAGCTGGGGTAACCAGATCTGCACACAGTATTTAAGATGTGAGCATACCATGGATTTATAGAGAGGCAATTTTTTTTTTTTTGCCTTTTAGGTTGATAAGAAAAGGAAAAGTTTCAAGTGTTTCAGCGAAACAAAAAAGTGCAAAAAAATGTTGTTTTTGGTTGAACAAAACATTTCATTTTGGTTTGGGTTTTTTTTTTAAACCTTGTTTAAAAAGGTTTTTTTAAACCTTGTTTAAAAAAAAAACAAAAACAAAATTGAAGTAAATTTTGAAAAGAAATGTCATTTTGAATTGAAAAATGGAAATGGTTCCTAAAACCAATCATTTTGCTTCCCCCACCCCCACCCACACCCCCCTGGACCGAACAATTTGGAGAATTTGACACAAATTCACGAAACGTTTTGGTCGATCCAAATCTACATTTTTCGGCCAAAAGAGTTTCATCCAAAAAATGTTGTTTGGCTCTGGTAAGGTACTTCACATTGCCAGAGGGGTGTAAAGGGGCCTTACTACAAATGAGGGTCCGACCCATTGGTTTATATTTGCTGAAATCAGATGCTATTTCACACTGTAAGTATGTGTTTGATTGGAACACTGCCCCAAGGAAGGATGATGGGGAGGGACCTCTCTTCCCTTGCTCCCTGCACTGGGACCAGCCAACAAGGGAGCTAATTAGTGCTAGCTAGGACCATGTGTTTGAGTGAGGCAGATGGTTGCTACTGGGAACTGGACTGAGACCCAGCCGGACCCATAGACGACTAGGCAGTGATGACTAGTGATTACTACCCACCTGAACTGGAATGGACCAGAACCTTCCATGTTACTGGCTTTGTGTTCCCGCTCATTCCCTTCCCCCCATCAAATCTCTTTTTTAATGTTAGAGATCATTTGAAATTGCTATATTTTAGATAGAGAGATAGATGAACATTTCTTTCTATCTATCTATCTATCTATCTATCTATCTATCTATCTATCTATCTATCTATTCTCATATACCTCCTCTCTCTCTCTAGTTTCTACAGACCTGTCTGTTTCGATAAGGCGACTGTGGTATCTGAGCACCTACAGACAATCCTCCTTCAGTTTCCAACAGACACCAGACCACCCCAGTCCCATGTGTTTGGGCTTCTGCCAAATGGGAAGGTATCTTAGGCTGGGTAAATACCTGTAGAAGGATATTTGCTTCAGCCACGCGAGTTGCTCCAGGCAGAGAGGTGGAGCCGGATGCAGCAGCTAAGAAGGATTAATTTGGATTCCTTTTGGTCCTGTGGATACCTATCCGTGCTGCTTTCCGTCTGCTGTATTATTCCAGCATTTAATTATTTACCGCGGTCTGTGTGGGCGGCTGTATAGAGGCAGTTATTGCTTAATTGAGCTACTTGACACCAAAGCTGCCAAAATAATAAAAAATAAAACCTCAGCCGACTCCCGGTTTGTGCTTGGCGAGACCCAGCCGGCCTGCTCCCGGAGGTGAGGAAGGGAAAAAGGTGGGGATTGATTCATTGGGTGCATGCCTGGTGCTGCAGGTCTGGGATGGGGAGAAGGGATGGCAGAGGGGACCAGCTGGGATGGGGGAGGGCAGAACAGGCTGTCGCGGAGATGCAACTGACATAGCAGAGAGCCTGACCTGGGGAAGGGTCCTGTGAACAACAGAGCAGACAAATGAGGGCTGCCTACCTGCGTGGATGCGCGGGGGCAATTGGGACAGGCAGCGTGATCACGAAAGGGACAGACTAACCACACATGGGCAGCGGGCAAGCCGGTGCTCTGCCAGCTTCTGCTACACAACTCTGCCACTGCACCTCAGTACAGCTCTGCAGCACCTTGCTGTTCCAGTCCTGGATCTGCCCCTCAGTCTTGTCCCAGAGTCCCTTTGCCACTCCAGACCTGGGTCTTCTCATCCCCCCCACCTCTGCTAATCTAGTGTTCGGCCTCTCCTAAGGAGAGACTGCCAGTCACATGACACAGAGACACCGCCCCTTGGGATTAGGCTGAGACTCTCAAACTCATTCCACTAGTGAGCCAGGTCTCCAGATCTCAGTGACCCACTGCATTGACTAGTTCCTTCCTTGTTACCTAGACCCTGGGCTTCGTTCACTCACTGCAACTGATCTGAGTGAGCGTGGGAGCGTGTGGGCCGTTAGTGGGTTCTTCTGTCACCAAATCTTCTTGATGAGACAGTCAACGACTATTGTTCCCTTCTGAGTCCCCATACCTTAGGGAGCCTGGCACTGGACGGCTGCAGCTAATAGTCATACTGTACCAAATGGATTGCCTCACTATTAAGATTGTTAAATACAAATGACCATTTAATGCCCCATACCTGTTTCCTAGGCCTGGAGGAGTAAATCAGGCATCAGCAAATGATCACAGGATGATGAGATGGTGGAAGCCCCCACGCTTCGAGGACACTAGCTTTAAGTGGGCCCAGGACAGTGACAGTCGTTATCATTGATGGGCGTTTGGTGGCCTGCGTGAAATGAGTTTGGTGAGTCTTGTAGCAGGTCAGGAATCAGAACATAAAAACTGGCATGCTGGGTCAGACCATGGTCTATCTTGCCCACTGTCCTGTTTTTGACAGTGGTCCATTCCAGAGCGTCAGGAGGCATGTACAGAACAGGGCAGGTATGGAGTAGCTCCCCTCTCCTCCACTCCTGGCTTCTGGCAGTCAGAGGGGTCAGAGCATGGGGTTGTGTTGATGACCATCTTGGCTAATAACCATGGATGCACCTATCCTCCAGGAATTTTTTTGAACCCTTTGACCGTACAACATCTCCCTGGCAATGAGAGTCACAGGTTAGTCGTGCGTTGGATGAAAAAGAATTTCCTCTTGTTCATATTAAACCTGCGGCCTGTTCACAGATCAGTGCTGGCCAGTGTTTGAGAAATAATAAACATCAATATATTGATTACGGGATCTCTCCATCAGCCATCTAATCTACATATATACCCCTCTAGCTACCTATCATATCCTTTGACGATCCGTGGCATTCATGTGACACCAGGCACTGTGTAGCTAGCTGATTAATAATTGGTCTGCATCATAATGAGGGATCAAAACATCAACACGACTGGTCCTAATTGGCCCCTTTCTTGACCGCCTCTGCATAGAGCCCAAAGCCTGATCAGCCGATGGAGACAGAGCTGTCCCTTGGCAGTCAGAAGCCAGGCACGCAGGCTGCAGGCAATGTGGTGTGTGTATTAATTACTGTTTGTGCCGCTCTTGAAGACCTGGGGTGAAAGGTGTGGCAGAAGGGGTATCAGCAGCCCCGTTCCGTGGGGCATTAGCAATTTCCCTTCATTCTGCTCCAGGCTTTGTGCACCAGCGGAGTTCAATAAGCTCTGAGAGGAGGCGCTGCTTGAATAAGTGGAGAAGCAAAATCCTGCCAAAAGGAGAAGGAAGAAGGAAAAAGAAAAGGCCTTTGGAACCAAATGCTTAAATAATCAATAGGCAATTGACGGTGTGCTGCAGATAAACCGCTGTGTAATTATTCAGGAGATGGGGCCAGCGGCACCCACGCCTCCCCCACAGCTGTTGGCTGGCAAAAGGGGCCATAGTGAAGAGCTCTGGTTGTTTATTTATAGAACGGGCCCCACTTGGGAGTGGGTGTTTTCTAGAAAGTCCTACACCTTTGTCCGGGAGCCAGGTCTCCTGGGTTCTTTTTCCTGGCACTGGGAAGGAGCATGGTCTACTGGCTAGAGCAGGGACTTGGAGTCAGAGCACCCGAGTTCTTTTCCTGGCACTGGGAAGGAGTGGAAGCTAACAGGGGACTGGGAGTCAGGACTCCTGGGTCCTATATCTTTGTGGGTGATTTCTAGGCCATTTGCTTTTTTGACTGGGGCCCAGGACTCCTGGGTCCTTTTCCTAACCCTGCTGAGGAAAGGGTTCTACTGGTTGAAGCAGGGGGCTGAGAGCCAGGACTCCTGGTTCTATCTCCCATTTCTGCCACTAGTTGGTTTAATTTCCCTTCTTTGTGCATCAGCTTCCCTGCCATAGAATGAGGCCTGTGGAGGGCGGGGGGTAATTGATATTATTATCGAATCCAGCAGAAGATGCAGATTGTCATGGAGAAAACAGCTGCTTGCTTCTGTGTTTCAAAGACAGGGAGGAAGGGAAGCAGGAGAAGGAGCTCTGGGGCATGCTGGGATCTTTCCCCATAACTGAGTGTCTGCAGCGGCTGCATTGGTCTTCCTCACCTCGCTGTGTCACTGAGTGCAGCGGCTGGGATGGGGAAGCAGGCCGTAAAGCCACAGTAGATCCTTAGAAGGGGTGTGCGCGCACGCGTGTGTGTGTGTGATGCATTACACAGTGTGTGCTGTGTGCGTTAGCAGTTGGCGGGGATAGGAAGATGATAGGTCCAGCTGTCTATAATGTGTCACTTTTGGAAGCTGCTGATTTATCAGGCTGTTAAACCTGCCTGTACTGATTGTGCCCTTAGGTAACAGCTTCTGGTGTACAAAGAATGGCACCATAAATAAACTCCACGATACTCATCTCCACTGGGAAGAGATGACACGGAGACCTTTGTCTTTATTCCTTCCATCAATCACTTGACCCAGCAATCCAGCCTTGGCTCTCCTTCCCTGTCTTTGGCTCCCGGGGAGAGCCAGGCCCAGCCAACGCTTGGTCAAGGCTTGATGCTTGTTAAGCTTTCTGGCTGTGCTGTATACCACCTGGTGCCAGTCGGGCTCCCCCCACCGCCCCCATGCCCCGATCTGGTTTCTGAAGAGGGACGGGGATGGTGCCTTGGTGTGGCAGAGCTGAAGTACAGAGGTTGCAGCCCCTCCCTAGACAGATAAACAGAACTCCAGGCAGTTTGTTGTGTTCGGGTCTTTTAGCCAATGTCTTGCCTTCTCCGGGGAGTAGGGTGACCAGATGTCCCGATTTTATAGGGACAGTCCTGATATTTGGGACTTTTTCTTATATAGATGTCTATTACCCCCCACCCCCTGTCCTGATTTTTCACACTTGCTGTCTGGTTCCTCTACATGGGGATACATTAAAGATCCAACTGCCATTGCCGTAAGAATAGCTCTTGGTCAAATGTTTGCATTGCGGCATGGCGTGCTGGGCTTGATTTGTCCAGCCGGCTGCTGCTCTCCACCCCAGAGGTGGCGGCATTTCCGCAGCGAAGCAATTCTTAGAGGCAGGGAAGGTAGCTCGCAAAGCTCTCTGGGCTGCATCTGGAGGAAAGGTGCCGTAGGAAACTCCAAAGCGGACAGGAGTTCACAGAGCAGCTTCTCACAGTCCTGTGTCGGCAGAATCATGCATGCGACAGGGGTAACGGAGAGTGCACATCTCCAGTAAGGGGCAATCCGCTTGTGCATCTCCCATGACAGCTCACACCAGTGCGGTCCCTGTGAGGGCGCGTGAGGTATGCAAGTGTGCACATATTTTTTGGGTGCGCAGTGTTCTGAAAATTCACCCAGTAAAAGAGACACGTCGCTGCCTTGAAATCGGCGGAAGCATTCACCAGAACTATAAACCGGTGCAAACCTGAGGCAGGCAAAACGCCTCCTTCTAGCTCAATAACAACTCCAGCATGGGTTACCATGGAGCTAAGTTGTAGCGATGCACTGATCACACCCAAGCCCCTTACCTCTTGCTTGCTTCTAATCTGGATTTAAGAACCAGAATGTAAATGCTTATCAGGCCAGGGTTCATGCTGCCAATTACCCTTCTCCAGCAAAATCCCCCTTGGAAAGGAGTTTCCTTTTTCTGCTGAAGTAATTGCCGCATTTCTAGCTCAGCTGTGCCATATGCTGCCAAGGTCCGCAGCAGAACATAGCCTCCTGTTTCATTCCTTCCCCTCTAATCCCCATGCCAGGGGCACTCAGGCAGGAAGAAGGCCCAGCTGACTCAATGCAGGTGGAAACAGGTAACAGGTAATTAGAATTCTCAACCCGATGGTTGGCTTTATGGTTGCTGGGCTTTCTCCTGAAAAAAATGCCCTGCGGTGGGGAGGGTCTGAAGGATCCGGGGGGGGGGGGGGGGGGGGGG
>NC_048317.1:6263824-6306037 GCF_013100865.1 Trachemys scripta elegans | reverse complement strand
GGCCGGGGAAAGGGGGGGGGGGGGGGGGGGGGGGGGGGGGGGGGGGGGGGGGGGGGGGGGGGGGGGAGCTCCAGGCTGATTACTTTGTGACAACTCCTCTCTTCATCCCAGCCAGGCTCCAGTTTTTGCATGAATCATTTGTCCCCTGCGTGTGGCGGTGCCTGTGATTTTGAGACCGCCGTGGTGTGGAGTGATTAGGATCAACGTATTCAATGGTCCCCACTAATTCCAGGGGCCTACATTTTGGGCGCTCAGGACCTGGTTTTCAGAAGGGCCGAGTACCCGCTTTTCCGCTGCATGGCAAGAGGAGCGGAGGGTGTTCGGGAAACCAGGCCCAACGTGCCTCAGGTGGAGGGCACAGGAAGGGTGACACCCAGATCACAGACACCAATACTTGTGCCCATGAGTCACCAGGGTGTCAAAATGCAGCCTCGTTACCTGCAGGGTCCAAATGATGGCTGCCAAATTGGACGTCTGGCTGAGACCAGTTAGAGATTCAAGGCTCGGGGGAGGAGCTAGAAGAGAGGTTAAGGAGAACATTGTCCCCCATCAAATCCCTTTTTAAAATTCTCCTTTTCCAGGATGCCTGCAAAAAACCTGACAACTGTTAGGGTGCTGGTGTGCTGAGACCACAGACCCCTCATGCTGACTAGTATCATCTTACTGCGTCCTTGTGCTCCCCCGCCTATCTGACTCCATCTGTTGTCTCTTGTCTAATACTTAGATTGTCGACTCTTTTGGGTGGGGACCATCGATTTGTTCTAGGTCCGTACAGCACCTAGCACAATGGGGTCCTGGTCCTGGATTGGGCGCTACTGCCATATAATAATAATAATAAATAATTAATAAATGATGTAAGGAGAAAGGAGGGATCTGGGGCTGAGCGTGGGAGCAGAGATATGCAGAGCCCTGAGGGTCAGTGAAAGGAGCACTTGGGAAGGCAGCTGGTTGGCCGGAGAGATGGTGTGTCTGATACTCAGGAAGAGAAACTCCAGGAGGATGAAGGATTGGGGTGGGGAGGCCAGGGCTGGAAGGGAAACCGTCTCAGCGCAGTGTTAACCGCCCCGCCTCCCCACCCAGTCAGCTGGAGGCACTCTCCATCACCAGCAAAACTGCACAATGCACTTGGAAATGAAGTTTGTCATTCAGTTTGGCATTTCAGAAGCTCCCGCTGTCAGCGGCAGCCGTCTTGCTCATGTTACTGGGACGGCTGGAGAAATAATATAATTTATTGATGGCTTTTATTTCCCTGCTGGTGTAGCATAAATATAAATCTACATGCCTCTCTCTGAAGTTCGCCCCCCTTGCCCCTCCCCCCACTTTCTCGCTTTGATTACGGATGCCAGATCCCCGTATGGTTTATAGACTCGAGCCTTCCAGTTCGGAGGTATCTGGCGCAATCAGTAATGCAGCCTGATCTTTATGATGACATCTATTTGGGGAGGGAAGGGAGGAGGATGGGGGAAAATGACAGCGCTTCCCAGAAGAGCGAAGCGGCCTTGATGGGAATGTGTAATAACATCCTGAGCATCTGGAGAGACATCGATACTATCCTATACGATTCTGGCTTTTATATCATGCCCGCCACCATGGTATCTGAACCCCTGGGGCACACATGTAAGGAAGGGCTGGGGGAGGCGCTGGGAGTGAGGAGCCCGAGTGGTCACTGGCCAGTGGCTTATTTATGGGCAGAAAGCCAGGGAAAGCTCTGCTCCTTGGCTCTCGATGCTCAGGGAATGCGTTTTCCTGACGGCAGCTTCCAACCACGGTGTGGGATCTCCCCAGCGTCCTGGGTCAGAACGTGACTGACAGATCCCTAGCGGTGACGGCAGGGGTGGGGAGCAGGAGGGGTTGGAGGAAAAGGGGAGAAGGAATGTGGGGCGGCGCTGCCCACCCCATGCAAAGCGATGCAGAGAAGAGGGAAATAGAAGGCAGCAGCCTGAGAGAGGCTGACGCAGAACTGGGGAAAAGCCTGGTTTAAGTCCCAGTCCGGCACAGAAATATGCCGAGTGGATTGTCATATATGGCGGATGGAAGGGATGGGGCAGTGTCTGTTGGCTGTTTAGGGGGGCTGAGAATCAGGACTAGTGAGATCTATTCACTGCTCCTGGAGGTTGTGCAGTCTAGTAGCTAGAGCACAGGGCTGTGAGCCACGACTCCTGGGTCCTAGGACCTTTGGCTGAGTTGGGAGGTGTTTTCTAGAGGTCCTAGACTTTTGCGGGGAGTCAGGTCTTCTGAGTTACTTTCCTGGCACTAGGAAGGAGTGTGGTCCATATCCAGTTCTGAACATCCATCTATCTATCTATCCTCACACACCCCTTATCTATCTAGCTATCTATCTAATCACTTATCACTGTGGGCTCTCGGGGTCGCTAGGACTTCACCCTCTGCCAAGATTTTCCTTCACATTTGATGCAACAGCCGCACATTGAGTGTGAGTCCAGCTCTGCTTTGCCTTTGTCAAGGTCACGCAGATCAAAGAGAGCCGGTTCGCTTTTCCAAGTGCTAGTGTCTTAAACACGTGGCTCTGGATCCAAACCCTGCTGACTCTCCCTTGAGAAGGGGGCCTCTCTTTCCTTGCTTAATGCATATTTATAGTCTCTAACCCAACATGGGAACCTGCAAAGAGGAGAATCCCGCTGCTAATTCACTCAGGCATCTCCCTGGCCTCTTTGATGGGCGGGGATAAGTGAGAAGCCAAAGCAGGATCCTTCAAACCAGCAGTGAATTAAAGCAACCTGCACCCCCAATAACCCTCCAGATTGACAGCTGCCTGATTCAGTAAGATTTGGTTCTCAATGCAGGTAACTGCAAATCAGAGCTGGGTGGACGTGCTGGTGAAAGGGTGATGGATGCTTTAAAGTTGGATGGATGGACAGCTGTGAATGCAGATAGCACTACAGTGAGCTATTGTCTGGCTTTTCAGCTCCGTAAACCCTGGCTCCAGCCCTGGGGTGCTTTGCCAGAGGCATGGGGGAAGCTTGAATATTTGACTCTGCTGGGGCTGACCAGGGGGTTTGAACCTGGGACTGTCATGTCTAAATGCCCCAGCTGCTGCTGCTTGAGTTAAAGGAGCAGGGCTGAGCTGTTTAAAATTTCTCAGGGGATGTGGGCACCCAGCTCCTGTTAAAATAATGGAAATCAGGCGGCCAAATCTACTAGCCCTAAATCTAATCTGGCAGCTGGAGCCAGTTTGTGAACCTCTTATCTGGCCCCTCGACGAGGCCAATGGCCCTCACAGTCGCCTAGTGTGAGTTCCCTCTTCTCTCTGCACCAGGCCCAGCTCGGTCCATCACTCCCACACATTATGCTTCTGGGGTCCCATGATGGGGTGTAGCCCTCACACTGGCCGTGGAAGGGTTAACTGGAGCCAGAACGCCATTTGTGTGCCCGGCTGCACCCGGAGAGTGGGCCAGGCTCAACTTGTGATCAAACACAGCCGGGTCGTTTTCATAAAAGGAAGCACTCCAGGGCTCTGGCAGAGTGGTTGGAAGCTCCTGAGATGGGGGTGCTGGCAAAGGGCCGGGGAGATGCTGGGAAGTCACAGGGGTGAAGCGAGTTCCTGTGGGGAGCCAAGGGCAAGGCAGCTCTAGAGGAAAGAGACACAGACGCACCGTATGTGTCTACGTTGCTGTGTAAGCCTGGGCCTGCATCCTCCTCCCATCCACCCACAAATCTGTGTGACCAGGGCAGGGTCTGAGCTGTGTCCCAGGTCCGAGCCCTGTCATTTCGTGGGGTGGGCACAGCTCGGGCTGCAGTGTGGACACATTAGAGGGACCGAGGGGAGGACATGAGAAAACTCTTCAAGTACGTAAAGGGTTGTTCGAAAGAGGAGCGCGATAATTGCTCTCCTCACCCGCCTAGGGCAGGACAAGCAGTTAGGGGCTTAAATTGCAGCAAGGGAGGTTTAGGTTGGACATTAGGAAAAACTTCCTCACTGTCAGGGTAGGTAAGCACTGGAACAAATTCCCTAGGGAGGTTGTGGAATTTCCGTCATTGCAGGTTTTGAAGAACAGGTTGGACAGACACCTGTCAGGGATGGTCTAGATAATACTTAGTCCTGCCATGAGTGCAGGGGACTGGACTAGATGACCTCTCAGAGTCCCTTCCTGTCCTATATTTCTATGGTTAGCATGGTTGTGAGACCTGGGTCCAGCAAGTGTAAACTCAGGTTTCACAATGCAGCGTGGATGCTCGGACGCAGCGGGTCCACAAGCATGGGTCCCACAGACCCATACGGTGTAGTGTAGACGTACCCATAGAGCCTTGGGAGAGGCAGGCGGGAGCTGGGCCTCCAGGGACAAAGGGCTAGAAGGAGTTCTGCAGAGCCTGGGATGGGTGAAGAGCGAGAGGAGGAGTGAACCCAGTAAGGAGCCGAAAAGGGCCTAGAGACAGGCTCAGGTCGGTGGGTTGGAGTCTAAGGGAGCAGACCGTAGCCACTTGCTACAGGGTCCCTTGGCTGGAACCCAGAGCGAGGGAGGGCGTGGGCTCCTGTACTGGCCCCTAAAGGAAGGTGGCATGAAAGGTCCCTGAGATAAGGTAATTCGCTCTTCTATAGGTCCCCCCTTGTGAGAGAGTGTGAGCTCCTCATAATCATCAATGGATTCACCCTCACCCATGCCCCTGTGGCACGGGGCAGTGCTATTATTCCACTGTGCAGCTGGGGAAAATGAAGCCACAGGCTAGATTTAGTGACTTGCCCCAGGTAACACAGGGAGTCTGTGGCAGAGGTTGGGGGATTGAACCCACATCCCTGGAGTCTAGGCCTAGAGTCCTATCCACTAGCCTACTGTTTATCAGCTGGTAGGTTATGACCCCGGGCTGGTGGGGTTCAGGGACTATCAAGGGGGCATTGAAAATTTTATTACTGTTCGATAGCAAAGAAAAGAAAATGTCCAGAACAGCCCCGGGGTGGCCAAAACCTTCCAAGTCTGTGAGGTCACAGGCAGGAGCTGAAGCAGCAGTTGGGTTATGTCGGCTCATTGTTTTCAGGGATAGGTTTGTTTCTCGTACTTCTGTAGTACACAGAAGGGGGCTGCTAAAGTCTCTGGCTTCGAGGAAGGGGTGGCCAACCCGAGAAGTCTAACAAACATGGCACTCGAGCACCCTTCTTCCCAAGCTTTTCTTCCCGTTGACCAGGGTCAGCCTTAGGGGTGGGCGATCAGGGTGGCTGGCCTGGGCACCAGCTCCTGGGGTGCCAAGTCAGTCTCCAGTGGGGTGTCAGATCGCTCAGCTGATTCGGTTTGTTCTTTTTGCTGGTGGGGCCGGGGGGGAGAGGCATTTTCTGACCCAGGCTCCAAAACACCTGGTCTGGCCCTTGACACCCAACCTCCTGGCCCTTACACCTCTCCCCGCACTCCTCATAGGGATGTCAGCACTGCCCCACTCATGCCAGCCCAGCATCGCACTGCCCACTCTGGAGAGAGGCCAACTCAAGGTCTAGGCACCACTTAAGCCCCTCAGGTGCATAGGCCTTTTGCTGCTCCTCTGCTCCTCTCCACTGGGCCTGGAGATGCTTCTCTCTCCTCCATAATGTCCCTTTTAACCTCCAGTCTGCTGTCAGTGCTCTAACCCGAGCCCCCTGGAATAAGTGACCTTCTAAACTTGCCGCCTGCCCTCCTCCCCTTCCATATGTCTGTTGCCCATATTTACTCCGGCTATAAATTGTTGCCAGAGAGCTCCGTTGCTTTAGCTTTATCCCGGACAATAAGCCTAGACACTATCAATCCTCTCAGATGAACCTCGCAGCAGGTCCCTTTATTTCCCTCAAGATAAAAGGAGATTGCCTGGCCCCAACTGCTGGATATTAAACCTCGCTGCAGCCTGCAGAGAATTCATTTTTATTTCATTCCACCTTGCATGTTTCTAAACAAAGCTGCCTCTTGATGTGAGCGGAGGTGAAATTTATATGAACGTGGAGGAAAAGTGGGAGGGGGGGACCCTAAAACTTGATTTTTCAGAGCTCCTGCAATTCCGGCTGAAATCCGTGGGAGCTGTGGCTGCTCAGGGCTTCTGAAGTCTGGCTCCCTGCTAATATTTAGCACAGACCTCATGTGCTAACTCTTGCACACGTGGGTAGCTTTACTCCTGTGAGTTGTTGAGTTGACGCTGATGGGTCTGTAACGTTGATCACGGGCGTGAGTGTTTTCAGGATTGAGCCCTGAATCCAACTCTTTGCTAACTAGGTTTTCGGAGTTCAGTGTCCCAGGTGGCCTCTGCAGATGAGCCTAGGGGATTTGTGAGCACACCCACTGGGGTAGAAATTGGCACTGGTGAGCAGTGTGCCCACAAATGTGAGCTCTGGACCGTCAGCGATTTGGCCCACAGATTTTTGAAATGGAGGCTGGCTGGCAACTGGTCCTAGGTTGCACTTTTCACCCGGAGATCTCGAAGTATTTTGCAAAGGCGAGTGTGTAGCATTACTCTCATTTTACAGATGGGGAAACCGAGGCACGGAGCGACAAAGTGACTCGCTCAGGGTCACACAGGGAGTCTGCCACAGCTGGGAATAGAACCCAGGCATGCTACGGCCCTAGCCCAGTTATCTATCCATTGGACTGACTGATTTTTTTTTAAAGTCATCTGGTTGTAAAAATGTTATTTTCACTCACATTGCAGCTGACAGGCACTTTCGGGCCCCTTTGTGGCAATTCCGTTTCAGTGTCTAGATTTTAAGGCCAGAGGGGAACGTTGTGATAATCTCATTTGCCCTCCTGCCTGAAACAGGCCATCTCCTCCCAGGGCAGGGCTTCTGCTTCCCAGGGAAGGCACCACGCAGTTTCACCATGGGCCTTTCAATGCCTGGAGCCCCCAGCTTCAGCGGGGTTGTGACAATCTCCCGGGCAAACCGTATTGAATTAAGGATCTTAGGAGGTCGCTATTAAAAATGCAGATTGGTGGGGTGGTCCAGGACTTCTTTTAAGGGGGAAGTGATTTATGAAAACACTGGGACGTGTTACATGCTTCAAAGGACTCTCACAATAACGGACCACACGAGACGGAGCTTGCAGTTGAGAGGGGCTCCTAGGAAATACTTGGGAAGAGGGGAATGCAAACGCCTCACCTCTGGAGCAATCCCTGGAGGCTGCCCCTGAAAGCGAAACCCGCTACCTGGCTGATTACCTAGTCACAGTTTCGTCACAGGCCCATGCTGGATAATTCGGCGCGGGAGGGGAGCTAATGCTGAGTGAAAGCTGTTGTCACCTGGAAGCCACAGGAAAACCCCGTGTGGGTTTGAAGGAGTAATCACCGGCCAGAGGCCTTATTGGAGTTAGGGAGTGATCTCTTGGCGGGAGTGGAGGTTTTTATGGGTTTTCATATGTTTTCTCTGTAATGCTTTTACCTGAAGAATGACCGAGCAAAGAGCTGGGGGGTGACTTATATCTGCTGGCAGTGACACTGGGAGGAGAAAAGTAAAGCAGGCTCGGGGAGGCAGCCTGACTTTGCTGGAACGGTGACGGGATAGGCAGGGAGCTGTGCGGTCTGGAAATATCCAGTCCAGAGGGAGAGAGACACGGGTCTCCGCCCATGAGGGGTGACGGCCGGGAGCCTAGGGTGGGGGACCCTTGCTGGACCATGGAGGGGGAATACAGCGCAGTTGTCTCGAACCGTGACAGGGGCCCTACTGCAAATGCACTCCCGGCAATGCAGGCGCTGTTGCCAGGCTGTGGAGAAAAGCAGGCGGCTGAGGGCTTTCTCCACACCTGCGGGAGCGGGAGGGGGGGAGGCAGGAACGGGGAGAGAAATGTCCCCCCCGGCCCAATAGTGGAAATGTCTCTCCTGGTCCAGCAGAGGGTCAGCATGGAAGCGTTAGAGCTTGTGATGGACCATGGAGAACCCCCTGGAGAAGCTGGGCCCGAAGTGACCTCGTGCTTTATCTGTCCCTGAGCCCATCCTTGCACCTCGGGAGACGCTCGAGGCTCTCCATCCTGCAGCTGTAGCCCATCTGGGCCTTCAATGGCTGGGAAAATTGCCTTAAAACAGGGTCTAACACCACCATGGGCACTAGCGACCCACTTCGCCAGCAGCCTCAGCGACAGGTCAAGCCTGCGTGGGTCATGGAGACTGGGCGGTCTTGTTGGGATCCCCCCTGGAACGGGATGATGGGGCAGTGCGGGAGGAAGCTGGCCCCCACCTGTGGGTGTCGGTCACCAGGAACTCAACTGCGGGTAGCGGGAGACAATGGGATGGGGGAGAAGTCAGGAAAGGGGCAGCCGCAGGCCAGCGTTCGGCGGCAGGGCAGGAGGAAGAGGGTGAGGCGTGTGTGTTGGGAACTGGCTGCCTGCAGAGAAATAAATTAATTAGAGCCATCAGATAAAGCAGCACCACAACCCCCGCGGGATCCCCGCTAATGTACTCTCTGGTTGTGTTTAGGTATTAATACCCTGACAGGAGGGCTTTAATTATGAGCCTTTAACTCTCCCTGCCTCCTCCCTACCCACATCTCTGCCGGCAAAGACAGCCCGCCTCTCCGGGGAGGCTCTTGTCAGTTCCAGTCGCTCTTGGATACCATCTCTCCCCTGTAATCTCCTTTCCTCCTCTGATCACCGGGGGCCCCTTGCGAGGCTGTCTGACACACTCATTCTCTCGTTGCCGGTCCACCGGGGCCGCCGAAAGTGGGGGATCAAACCGAATTAGCGTAAAAAGTGGGCAAGGCAACCTGATTCCTGCCTGATCCGACTGAGTGGCCTCCACCCACGTGCCGTCGGAGAGCCGGGGGCGGCGCGCGGGGAAGATGTGGGGTAATGGAATGCAAGGCTCCTAATGGGCCGGGAAAGGGACCCGGGCTATTGTTTTGATAAATTGTTGATAATATTGGATCCCGGAGGAGCGCGCGGAATAAAAATTGTGAACTTAACAAGCCTGAATCATTTCAGCGAGAAGCCTGGAGAGGATTCTGCCAAACTTGTAAAGCTAATGACTGTGACACGCTCCCAGCGGCTTGCCGCTCCGAGGAAGTCACTGGTGACAGCTGGGTTAATGCCGGCATCCCGATACAATGCGGATTTGCCATAATTTTGTCTTTTCTGGCTTCTCTGCACTCACAAAACCAAGAATGTGTTGGTTGCTCTCCGTTGTTCCCTAAGCTCTGGGCATTCCCAGTCCAGGCCCGACACGTAACTAAATGCAAGGAGGTGGAATGCAATGCAATATAACCGAATGCAGTATCATGCAACACCATGCAGCATAATACTATGCAATGCAGTGCAACCGAATGTCATGCAAGCTAAGGGAATGCAGATTCATGCGCTGCTTCGCAAGGCTGTGCAGTGCCATTTTATTGAGGGCAGCTTCATCCAGAGGAATGAACACCCGGAATGTTGTAGCAAGTTATGTTCATACCATTGCAAATGCTGAGCTCCCTGGGGGAATGCTCTCGGGCCCACATCCTGGGCTGGGCACAGCTCTGCTCTGTTGTAGGACATGAGAAGAAATCCTCATCGCTAGGCTCTAGAGCCATTCTGTGACAGCACAGCTACTGCAAGTGCTGCCCCCGCCCTACACCCCTGCCTCTGCCTGTCGGAGAAGGTCCTTGGGGGAGCCACGTTTCCCTGAGAATCTTCCCCCCACCTGCTGCATCATAAAACTCACTGGGTCCTCAGTGGCTGCAGCATTTGACCTTCAGTGACTGCCCCTAGATTTGAATCCTTGAGACCCCGGGGGCAAGGTCAGTCTGGATTGCTCAGCTGTGGAAGTCATTCCTGATCTCCCCCCAGAGCCCATGGGCTCCTGGCTGCCAGGGCAAAGGCACAAGTGGCAAACACCGGCTTGGCTGCGGCTCCTCCTGTGGGGAAAGGAGCCGGTTATCAGGGGGTCAGGGCTGAGGCTGTTTGCTGTCTCTCTTGCAGTTGCTTTCAAACACGGAACGCGTCCAGATGCTCTGCTGACAGGGGTAGAAATAAATAAATAATAGCAGGAAGCATAAATTGCAGGCAGCCGTGGTGTAAAGCCATCACACGGTGAATAAATCAGAACGCTCCGGCGTCAGGCCAGTGACCGGAGGGAGAGGGGAATTAGGAGGCACAAGCGAGGGAGGGGAAAGAGATGGTTGGAGAGGAGATTTTTTTTTTTTTAAAAGAAGAGACTGGGTGTGGAGGAGGGGCAGCTTCGTCAACCTTAATGAGGCAAATACGTGCACACATACGTATGTGTAGAACTATGCTCCAGCTGGGGCCATCTGGAAACCTGAACGTGGGACCTCTGAATCCAAAAGCCTGAGCGAAAGGCTTTGATCTGCGGGTCAGGCGTGCACGCCCCCTCTCTATTCCTCATGAAGTGCGTATCACCAACACGCCCCTCGCATGGGAATTCCATGTACCACCTGTGACCAACATACACGTCGCATGGGAGTTACAAATCACACACGTGACTGGCCGGCTTCCCACCTGGGAGTTTTATATGACATGTGGACAGTGGATTCCAGCCCCTGTTTTTGTTTCAGTCACAGGAATATCGGTGGGGCTTTGTATGACATGCGTGTGCTCTGCCCCATTTTCTCTGAGTCGCCCCAACTTTTACCAGCACTGGTTTCTCCGCTGAGGCTGCCAAATTCATTGCCTGCCTGAGGCCGCACCATGAAAGCCACGGCATCGGCAGACACAGGTCCCACCAGGCTGCCCCTTTGAACATTCTGGGCAAGCCCATCGCTGATGTAAATCGGCGGAGCTCCAGTGAATCTGAGAATCTGGCCCCTGTCTGAAGCTGTATGTTCAGCAGGGATGGGGACTGAGTGCCAGGTGAACACAGCACCTGCGCTTTGATCTAAACAGGGCCAGACCCGCAGCTGGAGTAAAGCAGTATTGATCCGTTGAAGTTGATGGCGGCGCATCCATTGATACTGGCTGAGGATCGATCCCACATGGGATCCAACCATGGAACAGGTTGTTCGGAAGGGGCCTTGGGGAGCAGAAGAGGTAGTATGGAAATGAGTGCGTTTTCCATTGTAGCTGCTTTTATTTCTCTGGTTCGGCCACCTCCCTGCCGTGCTCCGTATCGAGCCGGACAGACAGTTTGGGAAGGAAGACGCTCCCCTCCCCACCGTCCTGGACATGATGGGATGAGAACTGAGGTTTCAACCATCCTCCCGTGTCCACGCTCTCTCAGCTACGGTTCCATTTCCCTGCGTTTCAGCAGCTCACACGGTGTGTTACAAAGAAACAGATAAATAAAATAAAATCAAAGAAGTAGAGAAAGCAGAGCGGCTGGACAGCTGGGCTCTAGCTGGGCCTTGTCCCATATATACCCCGTGGGGCTTGGAGCAGGAAAGCTTTTCTTATGCACACACTTTAAATAGACCAGAAAGCCGGCATCCACAGGCCACCCCACCACGCTTCCATCACAGATGGGCTGGGAGGGATTAAAGATACAGGGTCCGATCCTGGAGAACGTCAGCACCGCTCTGTTACAGTGGAGGGGGCTCTGTCGATTTACATCGGCTGGGACAAACCGACCCACTGGGCCAGATCCTGCACTCCTCGGACAGAGAAAGCTCGCCCTGGCTTGAGTGGGAGTTCTGGGTCTCTGGTCAGTGCGGCGGCAGGCAAACCGCAGCCGGCCAGGCTGAGTTGGGTGCGTGCTTCGGGCAGATCTCAGCCTGACGTGCACACAGCAAGGGGGCCGGGGATGAAAACAACAAGGCGGCTCCTCCGCTTATGACCGTCGGCACCGCTCCATTGATATCAACATCGGCTGGTGCCAGCTGAGACCCTGGCCTAAGAGATCACCAGTTGCCAGGATCCTTCCTCCTTTACAGAGCGGGTTGTGGGAGGGGGGACTCAAAGGACAGCCAGACCCACTTCAGAGCACATCAGCATAAAGGGACAGTGGTGTAAATGGGATTGGCGCCTCGATATGTAGAGGGGGGGCTAAAAAGAGCCCCCCCCCAACCCCCACAGCAGAATGTCTCACTCAATAACAACACGTATCAAAAGCGATGTGTGACACAGAGGAAGAGCCAGTGGATTTATAAGCATGAGACGGGCTCCCGTCACGTCGGCTAAGGAGAAAGCACGTCCACCTCTGAGGCTGGACCTGCCTCTGTATTAGTCAGCCCCAGCGTGCTGTGCCCAGACTGACTGAAGAGCTCAGAGGTTTGTGGGAGCCATTCCTGCCCCCCACCCCGCTGCAGAGTGGGGCTGACAGTGGCACCTGCAGGTCCCAGTGCTGGCGGCGGGCATTCTGGGGGCTCGGGGCCTCTACAATGCAGGCCTGTAATGGATAAATGCAAGCCGCGCTCCATGGGGATCGGCTTTCATTCAGATAACCAGGGAGCCAGGGACTCAAATCCCTCCCCGAGGCCAACTGGCTGTTGCCAGGGCTTCCCTATTCCCTCTGCCCGGAGGGATCGTCCTAGAGGCGGTACCTGTCTGCAGAACGGAGGGCCTGGTTCGGGGTCCACTGGAGTCCATGGAAATGGCCCCATTGAGGGGCATCAGTTCCGGCCCCTGGCTCAGCCTGCTGAAAGGTTTGAACTCCTTGTGAGGGGGGGTAGACACCCTGCACCAGCCAGAAGGGGTTAAAGAGCAGCTGGGGGCTCAGACAGCCCTGCCCCGCCACACCTCTTGGAGGAAGAACCTGTAAAAAGGAGGAGCCCAGCCGAGAGACAGGCAGCATGGGAGGAGACGGACAGACAGACCAACCCAGGGAGCTACGAGCCGCAGGCTGGTCCAGGGCAGAGCCCAGCGGATGGTCTGGGTCCCTGGTGAGGATGGCAGCTGGATCCCACCCCTTCAACGATTGTCTCAAGTGATTTCCTTGGCATGAGTAACAGTGGCAGAATCTAGTCTGAGCTCCCATTGCGTAAGGACTGTGTGAGGACCCCCCAGATTTGGGCCCTGGCAGCCGAGACTGGGGCATTCACCACTGACACTGGTAAGACAGCTGGGAGGGGAGCGGCTTTATACTGACCCTCCTCAGTCACTCTCCCAGTCTGCGGGGACCAGCCTTTTCCATACCAAGCGCCCGCCGCTGCCCGTCTACCTGGGGGCTAGCCAGGAGCCCTCTCCCAGTTAGCAATATGGGACGGGCATATTGCTGCCCCTGACATCTGTTCTGTGCTGCCCCAGGCTGCCCATCACGTTATGTCTTGTCACTACAAACCTCCTGGCTCACCATCCCGGTGTCAAAGCCCCGACAGATGGGCGAAGACCCAGCAGGGGATTGCCTGTCCTCACAGCCAGCATTCACTCCCTCCTCCGACTATGAGTCGTCCTTCGCCTCCCTGTGTGTGATATGCTGCCAGCAAACGGGCGCTGGGCCGGAGCGGGTTCCAGAGAAAAAGGCGAGGGGGGAGGGAGGGCGGCATGCTGCTGGGCGTCACATCAAAAGGCCGGCTTGGCTTATAACTCTCCTGGAAGCACACACTGACAGAACAAGGAGCAATGGTCTCAAGTTGCAGTGGGGGAGGTTTAGGTTGGATATTAGGAAAAACTTTTTCACTAGGAGGTGGTGAAGCACTGGAACGGGTTACTTAGGGAGGTGGTGGAATCTCCTTCCTTAGAGGTTTGTAAGGTCAGGTTTGACAAAGCCCTGGCTGGGATGATTTAGTTGGGGGTTGGTCCTGCTTTGAGCAGGGGGTTGGACTAAATACCTCCTGAGGTCCATTCCAACCCTGAGATTCGATGATTCTATGAACATGGTGCAGCTAACTGGAAGATCTGGCTCGGGAAAGACACCTTGATCTCTGCCGCGCCGGTGCTAACCGCATTTGGGGGTGTTACACACTAATGTAAGGGAGATCAGGATTTGGTCCCTGAGGATCCAGCCTTAAATTGCCTCTCTGAGTTTGCTTTCTGCATGGGGAGATCTGTGTGTTCATCAGCTGAGGTTACTGGACCCTGTAGTTACAGAGCTGAGACTTCCCATGGGGGTTGCTGACAAAGACCTGGGTTTGTCTCTTGTGGGGGTTCACCACCCCAGCTCCCCTCCAGCCCCTTATTGCCTTCCTCCTGCCCAAGCTTTTGCCTCATCCCTTCATTTGGGATGGGATCCAGTAGAGGGACATGCGCAATGTAACTGGATATTATCAGTTTAATAACACCATCGTTAGGAGTTTAGAAATTCCAAGGGAAAAATAAACTAGCTCCGTACTTAACGTGAGTGTTGGGCAGAAAGGAAAGGGAGAAAATGAGTAAGAGGAGAGTAGGGTTAGTTAAATTGTGTGCAAGAAAAATGTATATCCCAGAATAAGGCGTCTTAGTCTGCAAGAAGTGGAACCAGTGATCCAATAGAGGGCGCTCTTCATTTCAGGACCAATCCCAAAGCCCCAGAATGGCAGTAGGGGGTGCTGTGCTGCTGGACAGGCTGTCTTTCCAGGCTGGATATGATGTGATTATTCAAGATCCCGTAGCACTTTGCCACCTCCCTCCGCTCCCCCAAGATTCAGGGTGTTAATCCCAGCCACCGGCTACTTGGGTTGTTAGGTTCTGCTTCCCCCTGCAGTTACAACCACAGACAGCATTCGTCACTTGTCATGCAAAGCTTTGAAATGGCTGCCCTGTCACACAGAGGGCTGCATTTCCTGGCTGGAGAGCGCAGTGTGGCGGAGTGGATAGAGCACTGGCCTGGGACGCGAGACCGGGGATCTATTCCTGGCTTGGACTGCTGGGTGACTGTGGGCAAGTCATTTCTCTGTGCCTCGGTTTCCTCATTTTTAAAATGGGGATAATGACCCTTTGTAAAGCACTTGGAGATCTACTGATGTGCTGGGCACTGGACAAGAGCATAGGTAGAGACCGTGCCGGCCAGGAAGAACTCCCACTCTAATCAGACAATACAACCAAAGGGTGGGGAGGGGAAACTGAGGCAGAGAAGACAAGATTTGCCTACAATCACATGGCAAGTGAGTGGCAGAACCAAGGACAAACGCTGGAGATCTGATTCCTGGCCTTTTTTCTAACCACTGGCTGCCTGTTCTGAACACCTGCTGGTTTAACATGTGCCTCGTTATACCCTGCCAAGCCCTTGGCTCCCAAAAGCAGGCGGTGCGGTTTGGTCTATATCAGCTTCATACAGTGCCACGTCCAACCGCTCCTTCAAGTCAAGGGGAGTCTATCCGCTGATGGGAATGGGCGTTGAATCAGATCTACACTACCCAGGCTACAGTGCTCTTCCCCATGAAACACACCCTGGGGATCCCCTTAGCCTTTGTACTGCGACCATACCATTCTAACAACGAGCGCAGATCCCAGTTCCTGCGGGTGGGGTGGGCTGGAGTTGAGACCCTGCTTGTGATGGAAGAGCTTGATTGTCTCATCAGTGCAGCTGCTAGGCTGATTAGGTTGCACTCTGGGGGACCCTTGGCCACCGGCAGAAGCTGCCAGCTGTGTTGAGCCAGCGTTGTCCTTGCTTTTATGATCGCCAGTGTCTTTGCAGGAGAGGAACGGTGCATTTTAGGACTTTGATGGCCTTGGAGGCTGCCGGCTTGTGTGCACAGAGAGGCACTGGATTATTCAGCACCAAGGACAGCGGGAAGTGGCTGACCACATTGTAAAGAAAAGAAAAAAGACAATTGATTTTCATGCCCAGGAATTCTTCGGTTGCATCAAACTGATAAACAGAGCAGCTGCAAGCAAGTGAAAGCAAGAGGAAAAAGCCCCAAACACATACCCCTGGTAGCTTGCTCTGCAGCACTGCGTTAGCCGGGAGGAGAGTCTTGTGGATAAGGAAGACCCAGTGCCTACAGGGTTTCTTTTCCCAGCTGGCTTTGCTGCATGACCTTGGGCCATGTCACTTCCCTTCTGTTCGTTTCAGATTCCCCGTCTGTAAAATGGGTCTCACAGGTAACTTCCCCGGTAAAGTGATTTGAGATCAGTATAGAAGAGCTGAGTAATATTATTACTGCAGAGATAAGGTAGGTCTAGGAGTCAGAACACTTGGCATCTATGCCTGACACTGTCACAGGCACACTGCTTCCCTCTAGACAGGTCACACACCCTTTTGTGCCTCAGTTTACCCATCTTTAAAGTAGGGTTCATAACAATACTTCCCTCCCCATGCATGTTGTAAGGCTGAATTCACCAGTCTTTTGGAAGTGGTTCAAAATCCTTACGTGGAAGGTGTGAAAAACATTACAAAATATTATTATTGTCCATGATTTTCATATCTGACTAGTCATTGCAGTTTACTCCATTTTGCAGTGACAACATTGAGACACCTTGAAGGGGCTGATTTTCAGAACACTAGAGCTGGGCACACACCTATATATTTTGTGCTAATAGGTTTTTAAAATTGTATTTCTTTAGGATAGAGAAATGGCCTTTTTTAAAAAAGGAAATGTTGGCATAAAATTTTAGAGATTGTTGGGAAATTTCTGGGTTTTTTTTTTTAGAAATTTTCTATGATATTTTTGCTAAAAATGTGTGACTCCGTTATTGGCATTTTTCCATTTACCACGTCTTTCTCCTGAAACCAGGTTGTTTTCTGTCACCAAAAATGTTTGAAAATCATTTCAGTCAAAAGTTCTATGCAAATTTTTAGTTTGGTGAAAAGTCACAGAATCACAAAGTTCCACAGAAAATTTGGCGAGAAATGGGTCCATTTCAAACCGGGTGAAATGAAAACAACCAAAATGTTGCAAATTTTCCATTAAATCCTTTCCCCATTATTGAATCTGCTATACTGAGCACCCACCCTCTGAAAATCAGTCCCTTTTAAGGTCTCAGTAAAAACGTTGGAAGGGATATTAAACCTTATATATCAGAGCTTAAGCCAATCCCTAAGTATTAGAGGTCAGAGTAAGACCTATGTGATGGACAGATTATCCCACATCTGGCTAGTGTGGGGTTCTTATACCTTCTTCTGAGACATCTGGCACTGGCCACTGTCAGATACTGGACTAGGTGGATCGTGGGTACGAGCCAGTCTTGCAATCCCTCAAGAATTGGGCATCTAAAAATGGAAGCACCCAAAATTATGCATGGACTCATTGAAACTGACTTTGATTGGCAGAAAAATATGCCGCCGGTCTCTTGTTAAATAGGACATGAAGAGACAGAGGGTATTTGTCAACTGGTAGGGATTGCTAGAGAGAACCATTTTTTGCTTTCTCTGTGACAAAGTGTATTTATTCATTGCTGCTAAATTAAGTGCCAATTTGCACATGTAATTGTCTTTTAATTGCAATGTGGCTGTATTCAATTGTAGTTTAATTAGCAGCACACCTTATCTCTGGAGCAGCACTTGAAAACATAGGGCACAACTTTGTGTGCATGCAAGGTGCCTTTTTGGACCTCCTTCATTGTCAGATCCTTATGTCAAATAATGTAATATTTGATCATCTAAATAGGATTATTTCTACGATCAAAATATTACACCATACAATAGAAGAGCAACGTTTCCTTGGGCTGAGAAAACACTGATACAATATGTGAAAAATGTGAATCGATCATATCTGGAAAAAACATCAGGTGGGACAGGTATAGGAACTGGTGGTGGTGACCTGAATTAATGCCTTTCAGCAAGATGTTAGGGGATGCTTTTCCTTCTATGCGTGTATAATGCCTAGCATCATGGGACCCTGATCTTGAGTGGGGCTTCTTGGCATAATAATAATAAATAAATTAGAGACCTGTCATGTGCTTAAATTCCTATATTATATATTTTCAAATATAGTCTCAAGAGAAAATGTTACAGAATGATGAAAAATATCTATATACAAACTGCTGAACAGGAGGGAGAATGTAAAGCAGGTGGTGTTTGCATTTTCTTGTAATATAAGAACAAAGGGACAATCAGTGGAATTAAAAGGCAGCAAGCTAACGAAAGTGGCTAATTAACCTGTGAAAGTCATTGCCATAAGAGATCATTGACACTTAGTAGAATTTAAGGTTGGGCTTTTCATGAGAACCTAAAAGAGAAGAAATCTAACTCCCTTAGCCCTCTTTTCAAATTCTAGCTTAACAAAGTATGGGATATTTATGTGTATAATGGGAACATCCAGTTACATTAGGTAGGTAAAAACATTGTTTTATTATAGGTGACACAGCGAGCCTTCACTATAGATAAGGTTGCCTGACATTTTCCATTATAAGACCCTGTTTTCAGTTGCTTGTAACTGAAAATATATCATTTGGACTGATATTTTCCATACCGGGTATCTGCCTCAGATTGATTGATTTTTTTAAATGAAACAAATGGCTCAGTCATTTCTGAGAATGAAATTAGGGAAAAATACAGAGTTTTGCCCATGTTAAAAAATTCTTCAAACCATTTCATTGAGAATCCCCTGCACCTCAATGCTTTGGAGAAGGACTTGAAATTTGGTGTGTGTGTTTGTGGGGGTGGGGGAGGGTTGCAGGGAGGTCACCTGGTGTCAGGGATGTGTATGTCCATGAAGAACTGCCCAAATTTAGCCAAGTTATGAGCCTCTGAAAAATGTCAGTTAGCACATGCTCAATAGAGCCTTGTTAGAGTTTTGTAGCTTTAGTCTTCCAAGATTCTGTCTGCACTGAGCATGCTCCATCCTGGGGCTACAGGAGTTGTGTAGGAGATTCTCTGAAATGGCTCCTCCCTTCACCCAGGGGCACCAGAACTGAGAGTTGGGAGCCTGTCTCTCCTGTGCTCTCAATGCTGCCCTGGCTGGAATCCAGGGAGTGTGGAGGAGAAAGACAGCCTGACTTAAATGCAGAAAGGTAAGGAATTAGAGGTGGGATGTGGAAGGGGAGGAGATTCAGGGCAGGAGGAGGTAGGAGCTTGGCCTGGGGAAGGGGAGGCAGGAGCAGAGGGGAAAAGAAGGGGTTCTTTGTAAAACAAAACAAAATGATGTGATCCTGTAATTAAAGACTGTGTCATGATGCATACACACAAGGGGGATGAATTAAGGTTATCCAGGCAACCTTAATTGTGGCATTTCCTAACTTTTGTGCTCTCAAATTTGTATTCTTATTCTTTTAATGCCATTTTTGTGGTGTATTCAGGAATATAAACCCTCCTGTTTCACCATGAACTGACTGAGTTAGGCAGAAACTTCTCCTAAGGGCAGATTATTCCAGAATTGTCCATTATGGGGTTTCTTTTATTGTCTTCTGCAGCAGCTGGTGCTGAACCCTGTCAGAGACAGCAGACAGGATTTGATGGGCCACAGGTGTGATCTGGAAACTCTGACTGTTCCGGTTTAACATGGAAACCAAAACTTTAGCCATGCAATGAAATGCCCAGGCAGTGGAATGAAAGATTTTGGGCCTAGTTCTGATCTCACCTAGATCTGTTTGACACCAGTGTAACTGAGATCATCATCTCTAGCCCTTTGTCTGGGTCCTGATCTAAATTACATCAGTGCAAATCTGGAGTAGACCAACTGAACCCAAAGGAGTTGCTGTGAATTTACACCAGCATAAGTGAGATCAGAATCCAATCCTAGAATATCAGGATTGGAAGGGACCTCAGGAGGTATCTAGTCCAACCCCCTGCTCAAAGCAGGACTAATTCCCAATTTTTGCCCCAATCCCTAAATGGCCCTGTGACGTTATTGACCTAAACTGGGACCATATAGATCATTGTTGCAANGAGCAATTTGTCCTGAGTTGGCACTCTCAGTTGGGTTCCGCCAGAACCGCATTGTCACACTCCCCCACTCCTTCCCCAGGCGCTAGGACCCCTGGAGCTCCCCACGCCATCCCTGGAGCCCCCCCCCCATTCTATCCCTGGAGATTGTGGCCCAAGTTGGCATTTTGCTGTTGGATCCAATGTTTTTGCACAAACCCTTCATTAAAATCTGGGCCCGCTACCGCTGTGGAATGAAACCCCAGAAAAATACCACATGGGGGAGAGGCAGCCTTTGCACCACACCGGTTCACCTGACCCACCAGCACACGGGCCCACTTTGGAGCTGAGATGGGAACTAGGCGTCCTGGCCTCTCTCTGGCCAGTCACCCCATCAGGGCTTCCCCAGTTGGGTGGAGGGAGTTAGGACCCTGAGCTATTTTGGAATAGAATTAGACGCCCTCAGTCAAACCCACAGTATCCATTTCTCGTGGTATCTCTCTATATTTTTGTGCCATCACAACTGTGCCGAACCCCACTCTGTGGCCATCAGCGATGCATATTTCATTCCAGCCCCTCCCAGCCGCACCCCGCTGATGGGGACGTGGTCAGCAGAGCGTGGTGGAGCTGGGACTCCCTCCAGCAGAAGCGGAGAGAGTTCCGTCCCTATAGCCATCCTGGCTGAAGGCAGGCGGAGTGGGGAGGCACTAATGGATCCATTTCCTTGTAATGCGCAGGGAGTTACATGCATAATTCCATTTATCGTTAACATAACTCTCCGTGTGTCTGGCAGAGAGCGCGAGCCGCGGCAGGGCTGGCGGCCTGAGAAGTCACTCGGCACCAGCTAATTAAGTGGAAGGCAGTGGCCAGAGACAGTGAATCCAAAGGGAAGCTGAAGAGGCGAGAGGAGTAATTACAGACAGCACCGTGGAACAGGTCTTAACCAGGTGTCCTTGTGACCCCCCTAGCAACTCCTGGCTGTGCAGTGACAGTCCGATGGCAGCATGGAGAGGATTGGGGTGGGGGGGAGGGGCCTGTGGGCGTTCTGCCTGGGACTTGTAAAGGCCCCTAAGATGTTTGTAGATTGGTCTAGTGGACGGGGGGGTGGGGGAGGGGGGAGACGGGAGGACATGGCCCCCCACTTTTTTAACGGCGGTAAGGGGGAGCGATAGGTAGAGGGGGCAGAGAGGAGCAAGAGGGGGCCGGGCCTCGGGGGAAGAGGCAGGGACTTGGGGGCAGGGCCTCGGAGGGAATGGACAGCGTGAGAATGGGGCCTTGGGGAGAAGGGGCGGTGCAAGGGCAGGGCCTTGGGGGAGTGGCGCGGTGTCGGGGGGGTATGGTTTAGGGGTCTGTGGCCCCCCCACTTTTAGGGGGCTTCTGCCGCTCCTGCCAGTGGATCAGCCAGCAGTGTGGCGTTGAGGGGAGCTGGGTTCTACCCTTAGCTTGGCTGCTGTGTGACCTAGCGCACCTCTATATAGACCGTCAGCTCTTTGGAGCTGGGACCATCTCTTACAGGCGCCTGTAGTGGCTACTGTCATATAAATAATAGCGCCCAGATCCCATTGAACGGGCCACCTCGTTCTCCTAGGTTCCTTTGAAAAATCCAGCCTCTGTTCCGAGCTCTGCTGCTGGGCGACCTTATGAGAATCGTACCACCGCTCTGTGACTCAGTTTCCCCTTGACTTTAAAATGGGGGTGATACGTCCCATGCGGGAGGCGTAACTAGCTAACCCTGCGAGCTCCTTGGCTGAAGGGTCTGAATAGGTGGGCCAGCGGCGGCACCTGGTGACGGCAGTGCTGGAGCAGGAGAGTGCCAGAGAAAAGCAGCCATGCCCACTACAGCCAAGAAAGCCGCCGCTGACCAGTCCCACTCCCCAGCAGAGGCCGGGAGGGAGGAGCAGGTTGGAGTCCCTGTTTTCAGGGTGCTGCTTTCACATGATCTCCCGGCACGCTGCCAGCCTCCGGCCTGGCCGGTGTGGGCACCAGAACCGCAGCTCATCGGGATGTGTAAAAGCCAAGCACTGAATGAACAGAGCAGGTGGGTGTCCATCCTCCCCGGCAGCTGAGCGCTCCCAGCACCACAGCTATCACTCACTGAGGTTGCCGGCGACGCCTGCTGAGGATCTGACCCAGAGGCAGGACGGCGACTCACCCTCTGCTTACTGCAAACCCAGGACTCACCTCGCCACCTCCCCACACCCTTCTGCCCAGCCATCCCAAACGGGTCCTGGGAAAATCAGCAGCCCCTTAGGCTGTGAGCAGGCGTCCCGCAGCCCTGGCCACATGCTGCTCAAAAGGGTGAGATCACCAGGCGGGAAAGGGCCATTTATCTTGGAGTCGGGGCCTGGTTTACAATCCTCATCCATTGCGGGCTGTGATAAGGTCATTTGCAATCCCTGTCCTGCCTCTGTCTACACAGGTAATTGTATGGGCACCTCCGTGCCCCCGGTGATGCATGGAGGTGGGGGGGGGGGCGGTTGCATCCCATTGCGCCGGAGTGTTCATTAGATGGATAAAAAAATCAATAGCAAAGAGACGGCAGAAGTGACAGGCCCCATTCGTCTCCAGAGCAAGGAGTCAGGCGGTGAGTCGGGCTTTTCATGGCCAACGCTTATTCAAAACGAGCGAGCTGCAAACCAGAGCTTCAGCCACCATAAATCAGCCCCAATGCGACAGGGTTCATGCACGCATGTCAGGGTCGCTCTGGGGCTGGAGGTGCCTCTTCTCCCACTGCCTTTCATAGAATCATAGAATCATAGAATATCAGAGTTGGAAGGGACCTCAAGAGGTCATCTAGTCCAACCCCCTGCTCAAAGCAGGACCAATTCCCAGCTAAATCATCCCAGCCAGGGCTTTGTCAAGCCGGGCCTTAAAAACCTCCAAGGAAGGAGACTCTACCACCTCCCTAGGTAACGCATTCCAGTGTTTCACTACCCTCCTAGTGAAATAATTTTTCCTGATATCCAACCTGGACCTCCCCCACTGCAACTTGAGACCATTGCTCCTTGTTCTGTCATCTGCCACCACTGAGAACAGCCGAGCTCCATCCTCTTTGGAACCCCCCTTCAGGTAGTTGAAGGCTGCTATCAAATCCCCCCTCATTCTTCTCTTCTGGAGACTAAACAATCCCAGTTCTCTCAGCCTCTCCTCATAAGTCATGTGCTCCAGACCCCTAATCATTTTTGTTGCCCTCCGCTGGACTCTTTCCAATTTTTCCACATCCTTCTTGTAGTGTGGGGACCAAAACTGGACACAGTATTCCAGATGAGGCCTCACCAATGTCGAATAAAGGGGAACGATCACGTTCCTCGATCTGCTGGCAATGCCCCTACTTATACAGCCCAAAATGCCGTTAGCCTTCTTGGCAACAAGAGCACACTGTTGACTCATATCCAGCTTCTCGTCCACTGTGACCCCTAGGTCCTTTTCAGCAGAACTGCTACCTAGCCATTCGGTCCCTAGTCTGTAGCAGTGCATGGGATTCTTCCGTCCTAAGTGCAAGACTCTGCACTTGTCCTTGTTGAACCTCATCAGGTTTTTTTCTGCCCAATCCTCTAATTTGTCTAGGTCCCTCTGTATCCGATCCCTACCCTCTAGTGTATCTACCACGCCTCCTAGTTTAGTGTCATCTGCAAACTTGCTGAGAGTGCAGTCCACACCATCCTCCAGATCATTAATAAAGATATTAAACAAAACCGGCCCCAGGACCGACCCTTGGGGCACTCCACTTGAAACCGGCTGCCAACTAGACATGGAGCCATTGATCACTACCCGTTGAGCCCGACGATCTAGCCAGCTTTCTATCCACCTTACAGTCCATTCATCCAGCCCATACTTCTTTAACTTGGTGGCAAGAATACTGTGGGAGACCGTATCAAAAGCTTTGCTAAAGTCAAGAAATAACACATCCACTGCTTTCCCCTCATCCACAGAGCCAGTTATCTCATCATAGAAGGCAA
Source organism: Trachemys scripta elegans (assembly GCF_013100865.1). Lineage (NCBI taxonomy): Eukaryota > Metazoa > Chordata > Testudines > Emydidae > Trachemys > Trachemys scripta. The sequence continues at coordinate 6,282,599 of NC_048317.1, read as the reverse complement.
TTAGGTTAGTCAGGCACGACTTCCCCTTCGTGAATCCATGCTGACTGTTCCTGATCACTTTCCTCTCCTCTAAATGTTTCATAATTGATTCCTTGAGGACCTGCTCCATGATTTTTCCAGGGACTGAGGTGAGGCTGACTGGCCTGTAGTTCCCCGGATCCTCCTTCTTCCCATTTTTAAAGATGGGCACTACATTAGCCTTTTTCCAGTCATCTGGGACCTCCCCCGATCGCCATGAGTTTTCAAAAATAATGGCTAATGGCTCTGCAATCTCACCCGCCAACTCTTTTAGCACCCTCGGATGCAGCGCATCCGGCCCCATGGACTTGTGCACGTCCAGTTTTTCTAAATAGTCCCGAACCACTTCTTTCTCCACAGAGGGCTGGTCACCTTCTCCCCATGCTGTACTGCCCAGTGCAGCAATCTGGGAGCTGACCTTGTGCGTGAAGACAGAGGCAAAAAAATCATTGAGTACATTAGCTTTTTCCACATCCTCTGTCACTAGGTTGCCTCCCTCATTCAGTAAGGGGCCCACACTTTCCTTGATTTTCTTCTTGTTGCTAACATACCTGAAGAAACCCTTCTTGTTACTCTTAACATCTCTTGCTAACTGCAACTCCAAGTGTGATTTGGTCTTCCTGATTTCACTCCTGCACGCCTGAGCAATATTTTTATACTCCTCCCTGGTCATTTGTCCAATCTTCCACTTCTTATAAGCCTCTTTTTTGCATTTAAGATCAGCAAGGATTTCACTGTTTAGCCAAGCTGGTCGCCTGCCATATTTACTATTCTTTCTACACATCGGGATGGTTTGTTCCTGCAACCTCAATAAGGATTCTTTAAAATACAGCCAGCTCTCCTGGACCCCTTTGCCCTTCATGTTGTTTTCCCAGGGGATCCTGCCCATCTGTTCCCTGAGGGAGTCAAAGTCTGCTTTTCTGAAGTCCAGGGTCCGTATTCTGCTGCTCTCCTTTCTTCCTTGTGTCAGGATCCTGAACTCGACCATCTCATGGTCACTGCCTCCCAGGTTCCCATCCACTTTTGCTTCCCCTACTAGTTCTTCCCTGTTTGTGAGCAGCAGGTCAAGAAAAGCTTTGCCCCTAGTTGGTTCCTCCAGCACTTGCACCAGGAAATTGTCCCCTACACTTTCCAAAAATTTCCTGGATTGCCTGTGCACCGCTGTATTGCTCTCCCAGCAGATATCAGGGTGATTAAAGTCTCCCATGAGAACCAGGGCCTGTGATCTAGCAATTTCTGCTAGTTGCCAGAAGAAAGCCTCGTCCACCTCATCCCCCTGGTCTGGTGGTCTATAGCAGACTCCAACCACGACATCACCCTTGTTGCTCCCACTTCTCAACTTTATCCAGAGACTCTCAGGTTTTTCTGCAGTATCATACCGGAGCTCTGAGCAGTCATACTCCTCTCTTACATACAACGCAACTCCCCCACCTTTTCTGCCCTGCCTGTCCTTCCTGAACAGTTTATATCCATCCATGACAGTACTCCAGTCATGTGAGTTATCCCACCAAGTCTCTGTTATTCCAATCACATCATAGTTCCTTGACTGTGCCAGGACTTCCAGTTCTCCCTGCTTGTTTCCCAGGCTTCTTGCATTTGTGTATAGGCACTTAAGATAACTCAATGATCGTCCCTCTTTCTCAGCATGAGACAGGAGTCCTCCCCTCTTGCGCTCTCCTGCTTGTGCTTCCTCCCAGGATCCCATTTCCCCACTTACCTCAGGGCTTTGGTCTCCTTCCCCCGGTGAACCTAGTTTAAAGCCCTCCTCACTAGGTTAGCCAGCCTGCTGGCGAAGATGCTCTTCCCTCTCTTCGTTAGGTGGAGCCCATCTCTGCCTAGCACTCCTTCTTGGAACACCATCCCATGGTCGAAGAATCCAAAGCCTTCTCTCCGACACCACCTGCGTAGCCATTCGTTGACTTCCACGATTCGACGGTCTCTACCCCGGCCTTTTCCTTGCACAGGGAGGATGGACGAGAACACCACTTTCTTCCCTCTTGCTCGAGCAATCATCGGCTGGTCAGAGCGGTCCTCCCCCACAATGATCCGTCATTAGACCACAGGAATTCACAGGAGAGATCCGTTTAAAGGGACGGAGATTTATGGGTTGGTCTTGCTGGCAAGGCTGGGAGATGGCAGGGCCCGGATTGCAGGAGCAGGGGAGATAACTCAGCAGCTGGATATTAATAGCGTTGCAGCAGGGAGGAGGGATCGCCTCCCCAACCGGACAGCGGATGCTGCTGGCTGGTTAAAAAGAAGCCACGTCGAATCCTCCAGGCCTGCAAATGCTACCTCTATGGAATCCTTAATACTCCGGGAGCAAAGAGCCCCTCCGGCCGCTCTGAAGCGTGGGTCTATTGTTCAAACATCAATCATTGCCTGGGAGAGGTTTTAAACAAGATCGGGGAGGAGGGGGAATGACCTCACTTAATGTAGAATAAAGCCGTTTGGGCAATCCGCAATAGATGATCAACTCCCCCCACCTGGAATGGGGGGCTGTAGAGTCAGATCCGGAGCTGGCACAGCTCCATTCAGCTCCGTGCCGCTATGCCAGTTTATGCCAGCTGAGGATCTGGCCCCTAGTTCTTGTTGCAGTTTTGTCATCTGATGTTTCACCCCCATCCCTTGGAGGGCCCAGCTCTGAAAAATACATACTGGGGACGTCTGCACTGCAGAGAAACCCCCACAGCACCGAGTCTCGGAGCCCGGGTCAAGTGACTCAGACGCCCAGGGCTAAAAATAGCAGTGCAGATGTTCCCTCTCGGGCTGGAGCCTGGGCTCAGAGATTTTAAGGCCGGAACGGACGACGATCAGCTGGTCTCCAGCCCATTGCAGGCTCCAGAACCTGAACTCCAGCCCTAGGCCCATAACCTCTGGCTGAGTTCTGAAGCCTGCCGAGGGGGGACGGTCTTAGAGTCTATTTTTAGCCCCACAGCTCGAGCCTCGTGAGCCCGAGACCATGGACCCAGCAGGTTCTGAGACTTGGTGTCGCAGGTTTTTCTTGGCAGTGTAGACGTACCCCGGGTGACCAGCTGGTGAACGGGTAGGTGTCCTCAGTGCCCTCTGCTGGAAAGATTCAGAACTGCTCATCGGTGTAGGCCCTAGACAGCTACTAGAGTACTGACAATTTCCTATAGCTCCGGTGGTAAGGGCATGATTTTCTGGAGGAGGAAGAGGTGATCTCCAGCCTTGTGATTGGCTGTTATGAGTCCCTAAGAAGCCCTGGATTTAGCACAGCACTCTGGTGGCTAGAGCTGAGTCGTAGTTTAGAAAACCACATTATTGTCAAGGGGAGCCCTGAATTTGTGCTTAAAAATCAGTGCCACTGGCATTTTTGCTGGTGGGCAGGTGGATGTGCTAGTATCAGATAAACCAGCTGGGGAGAGAACCGTGAACGCTGCTGAGTCAAACTCTGGGCTGCTGGACAGGGTAACGAGGCGTGATTCAACACCTTTGAGGTCAGTGGGAGCTTTGCCCATAGAGAGCAGGCGCCCACTGCTTTGGTGACCCACTTCAGTGTGCGGCTTAATTCCCTAATGACCGGGATGCTTCTCCATTTGCAAAGGAAGAAAAAAGGGGTTGCACAGCCAGGATTTGGAAATGCACTGATTCCGTTTGACTCCGCCTTTCGCTCCCACCACGAGCGCTGTGTTAGCTGTTTTCACTGAAAGCTCGCTCCTGGGTGAAGAACGGGGACCGTGGCATTTCATGACGGGCGAGATCCGTTCCCGTCTCTTCTGCCCTTTTCATCACCATCGCCCCGTGTCTCCTCCTAGTAATGCCGCTGTGGATGCTGCGTAGCAGGGCCGTGGGCACGGCTGCGACCGGAGATAGACAACCACGTGGAAAATCAGAGCTGCTGGGTGTGGGGAATTCCAGTTGGAATGATGAGTCATGGGGTTCATCACGCCTGCTGGCTAACCCTGGGCCCTGTTCTGAAAGAACCTCCATGAGCGATGGGTTACGGACAGGGGGATCATGGAAATGCCGTAAGATTTGTTCACTGTTCATCTGGTGCTCCTAGGTGCTGGGGTAATGCAAATAAATAAAAACTCCACTTGTGGCTTTCTTTCTTTTCCGAATGCTTATCAGGAGGTCAGGATCATGGATGGGTTTGAATTCTAGCATGGGCTTGGGCTTTTTCCCCCGCATGTTAGATTGTCTTGGTTAAAAATGTAACGTTGGGCCCTTGGGTAGATCGTCAGCAGAAGGAGTGGAGCCTGGAAGCTCTAGATCTTAAAGCTTGGGCTAAAAGAATTAAAGCGATTATTTATTATTTACTAAAGTTATTATTTAGGAACAAATGCCAAAAATGTCAGCTTCATCTCAGTTATGGCTTGAAGCGGATGCTCCATACATTTGGACCAGAACTATGATGCCAATTTTGAACTGTCGGCGTAATTAACCATTGGAACAATTTACCAAAGGAAGTGGTGGATTCTTGGTCACGTGCCGTCATTAAATCAAGACTGAATATATTTCTAAGGGCTACGCTATAGCTCCAGCCAGAAGTTATGGGCTTGCTACAGAAATTACACTGGGAGATTGTTTGGCCTATACTAGCCAAGGGGTCAGATTAGATTATCATAATTGTCCCTTCTGGCCTTAAATCCATGAATCTAGGCGTTCCCAAGCAATGCTGCTGGGAGCAGCGAAAGATTGCTGTAGATTGGGCTCTTAGATAATCACGATGAAGGACTAATTGTCCCCTATTCTTCCACTGCCAAATAACCCTGATTTTACACAGTTTATTCACTTCAATAAAATTAGAGGAATAGTTCCGTCTTTATCGTTTTAAATTAAAAGCTAAAGAGGAGCGCCTGGAACATAACTCACTCTAGGCAGACTCCTCATTACCCCCTGCAGTTTCAATTGGATGCCAGATCTCATCTTTACGGCTGTTATTACTATTATATATACAGTGTCATCGGTGGGTGGGGCACTTCATAGACCAATCAAATGCCAGGTACCCAGCTTGGCGATTTACAATCTAAACTAGACCCACCCTGCTGGGGATGCCAATTAACTAAAGGAGGAGGGAAGGGGGATAGCACTTTATGGGTTAAACTCTAACAATTGCTGTTTAGCTGGGGCCGTGTTGCACCCCAGAGTTGGCTGCATGTCAGCAGCTGGTGGCATGATTCCTGTGCAATAGTTTGTAGAGATCTGACCTGGGACAAGAGCCAGTCTGCCCTAGATTATGGCTGAATGCTGGGTATGTTTGGAAGCAGGGCCGGCTCCAGGCACCAGTCCTCCAAGTATGTGCTTGGGGCGGCACCTGGAGGGGGGCGGCCCGGCTTTTCGCCCTCCCCGCGGAGCTCCGGCCGGGAAGAGCGGGGCCGCGGCCGGGCTCAGCGCCCTCCCCTGCCGCGTTCCCCACCGGGGGGCTTTTTTGCCTGGGGCGGCAAAAAAGCCAGAGCCGGCCCTGTTTGGAAGCAGAGCCATGATCCAAACTTAACACCTGGGCCCTGTCATAAGGGGTTGAAAGAAACCCCCTGGATCTGAATGGCCTCTGAAATGTGGGGCTTGAAATCCGGCTTTGAATCTTGTTCCCTTGATAAAACCCTTTGGGACTCTCCAGGCAGCCCCCCTACCAGGGTCACTCGATCAAGCGAACCCCTATCATTCCATAGAGCCACTCCCCAAGAGAGAAGTGGCATCAGTTCAGAGCCTCCGTTGCTGCAGATGAGAGGAGGAAAGGCCTTTGAATCCCATCCCTGAGGTGGCTAATTGCCAGTGACTATTAAGCAGCAGACGGAGCATCTGAAAGGCAACAACAAACTCCTCTTCGCACGGTGATGAGCGAGAAAGAGCAGTGAGTTAATTGAGGATTAATTAAAACGAGCAGGGGCCCGCCGACGGGATCAAGCTAGCCACGGGATCTAGCCGGAGAAGGCTGCTCTTTGCTGTAGCAGCACTGACTGCTTCTCAAGGGCTGTGCAGTGTAATGCAGGGGGGGGGGGGGTGGGAAGGAATGAGGGATCCCCTTTAGATGATATTAACTGGCTTCCAAAGCCCATGTGGAAATGACCTGGTTGTGGCCTGGTTTTGGGAAAGGTCAGCGGCTCTAATCTGTGTCCCTCCCTGCATTCCCTTGCCCACAGGGAGCTTGGAGAAGGATCAGGCACTTTTCCCAACATCCTCTCTTTCCACGTCTATGGCTTCCGTTGTCAAAACACCTGACAGCCCCGTGAGACGGAGGGGGGAGGGTATGTTTGACCGATGGGGCACTGAGGCACAGAGGGATGAAGGCCCAGTGGGAGTGAACTGCCTATCTCTGAGGACCTGGGCTAAGTGACTTGCCCAAGGTCACTCACACGAAGCCCAGGAATGAAATCCGGATCACTGAACACTGCAAGACCTTCCTTCCTTCCCCCAGGTACTGTAGGCAGCTCTTCCAACCACCCCCCGCACCTTGTGCTGACGCTCTCTTCAAGAACTAGCTGCATTGTGAGGACGTAGGTGACTCTAGGTGTGTCTGGGATGAACTGGGGGCTGGTGAAAGGACGAATCTGGCTCTCTGGGGAGGTTCCCAGACCCCTTCCAGGGTGAATTAGCCACTGTCAGCTGAATTCTGCCCTCTGTCCCACTGTTGCGCTGAGTGTGTGCAAAGGACGGAGATTTCAGTGGACGTCTGCCAGGCTGAGGTGAGGGCAGGAGATTTCCAGGGCCAGCAGCCAGAATCTCGTGAGATCAGCTCACAGAATCTCCCAGATCAGATCAGCCCAATCTCAGCCCTGCTCCGGCCTCCTCGGCACAGCACAGATCTGGGGACAACGAAGGCGTTTGGCCTCCAGCAAAGCCAGACGAGCTGCCAGCACACACCCTCTGGGTACCTTTGCCGACGCTCAGGGCCGGCTCTGGCTTTTTTGCCGCCCCAGGCAAAAATCCTCCCGCCGCCGCGCCCCCCCCCCCCAGTGCGGCATGGGAGGGCGGCGAGCCCAGCCGGGGCTCCACTCTCCCCGGCAGCCAGAGCACCGGGAGGAGGGTGGCGAGCCCGGTCGCGGCCCCGCTCTCCCCAGCGGCTGGAGCCGGAGCACCGCGCCGCCCCCCTCCAGGTGCCACCCCAAGCACAAGTTTGGTGGGCTGGTGCCTGGAGCCGGCCCTGCCGATGCTGTAATGACTGAAACGTGTTATTGCCTGCATCTAATTAGGATAATGCAAAGACAATGATTTATTTGATTACAAAGCCATTAGGGGCCGTAAGACTGTGGAGCAGCTGGAGCTCCACGTGGGTTTGCTAAGGTTGTTATTTAGAAGGCGCGCGAGAGCTTAACCATTTCTAATGCTTCCTGTAGCACCTGCTGGGGTGGTGGGGAACCAAGGCTCGGACGGTGGTGCTTTCAGAGCTTTAATGGCTCTCCTGCTGGGAGGGGAAACAACTCGGTTTGGCCCGTTGCTTCCCTCCCATCAACCGTGCACATACACGTACACACATGCCCATCCACACGTGTGCAGCGAATGATGCATCTCTCGGAACTGGGAGATGGGCTGCTCTAATAGCGCACGGTTCCTTCCTATGTGTCTGCGGCCCTGGCCTCTTCTCACTGAAGTCAATTAGCCCAGTTGTTGCAGCTGGGGGGGACTCAATTCCTCATCACACCCTAGCTGGGGGAGGAGCTAGGCCTGTTTCATAAAGGAAGGAGAGGCGAGCCGGCAGAAAAGGTGTCTCTAGGCCCCTTTCTCTGGGGAAAAGGACCCCAGGAGCTGGCCCTGTGGTGGGCCCTGAAAGAGGGACAAGGATCCAGAGAGGTAGACCTGGGGGTTGATGTTCTGGAAGAAAAGCAGGAGACCCCAGAGGGCCAACAAGCTCAAGCCTGGGAAGAGTGGCAGCTTTAGTTGTTTTGTCTTTGAGTCCTGCTGGGGGAAAACCTGGGACCCTGCTATTCTGAAAGGGGAGGGGGTTGATGTGGAGCCCGGGGTGGGGGGCGGACGATGCCGTATTGATAACCAGGCTCGTGTCTCTGAGACGTTGATATCCCAGCAGGGGTGGGACTCTATGTGGCTGGGCCAGGGGACTTAGTGACTGCCTGGAAGAGCTGGACCGGACCAGGCCAGAAAACCTGAATGTCTGTCGGAAGGGGGTGACTGCAAGAGAGGACCCTGCAATGCTGTACCTAGCCAGGAGGGGGCGGGCTGACTGGTGAGTCACTGTTCTACAGCGAGGAAAAGTGGGCGTGTGAATGTTTTGTAAAAAGAACAGGAGTACGTGTGGCACCTTAGAGACTGACAAATTTATTTGAGCATAAGCTTTCGTGGGCTACAGCCCACTTCATCGGATGCATAGAATGGAACATATAGTGAGGAGATATATATACACATACAGAGAACATGAAAAGGTGGGAGTTGCCCTATCAACTCTAAGAGGCTAATTAATTAATTGTGCTGTACGTTGCAACAGGACAACATTATAGGATTTCCTGAAGGAGCGCGAGAGCCTGTGTGTGCGTCGTTATGTATTTGTGTCACAGAAAGTTCAGCAGACAGCTCCGTACACTGAGAAAACAAGTACAAGCTGGCAAGTAAAATTGCTTTACCTCCAGTGTGAACAGCAAACCTAATTCCCTGCCTGTTATAACTGGCAAAGATGTACGAAGTCCATGTCTCCTTCATGCTGGAAGACTTGTATTACCAGAGGGGGGAGAAAAATGCACCCATGGCTAGAGAATACGATGCGGGGCGGACTGGAAAGGAAGAGCAAAGCAACAGGAGATAGACATTGACCATGAATGAGATTTAAACTGCCACTTGCTTCTGGGACGTTCCAAAGCCTTCTGAGCAGGCCTAACACAATTACCCTGAGAGAGGAGGCTCCCTTCTATCTCGGCTTTCTTAAAAATGAGATTTTTAAAAATGTTATCAAGTCAGACTGCAAAGTCGGGGGCGACACACGAGTGGTAGATGAAAGCGTGTTTAGTATTACATTTGATCCCGCCCCCTCCACCGCCTTCCCTGTAGGCTTTGAAAGAGACACAAGTCTGCGCAATGGAGCCCAGAACTCCAGTGGGCTTTGAGGTTTCCAAAAGTCCATTTCTGGAAGGCAAGATAATCCAGTTGGGTCCTTTGTCTTCCAGGGTTCCTGTTTAGAGTGCATTCCAGGGACGGCTGTAGGAATGCACTTCCTTCATGGGCTGCCACTCAAATCAATGGGCCAGATTTCAACCCTAATGTAGCAGCACCATCCTGCCCACCAGTGTTTGTTGAGGGTGCGGTAGATATGCTCTATACACGATGACCATTTTCATTATCCCAAGGAAAGCACAAGAATCCATTTCAGGTGTTCAGATTTTTTTTTTCTTGGTGCTGAACCAAGAATCTATTTCGAGTGACCACTGAATCCACTTCAAGTATTATTCCAGGAAAGGGCTGAGTATGTAACCTGAGTGCTGTTCCTGGTCAGGTTATTTACATAATGCACGACTACCTGTGGAACTCACCACCACATTATAGACAAAAAGCTCATCTACTGCAGTGATAGGTTGCGGTAAAATCCGAAAATAGATATAACTGAGTCCAAGAATTTGGCAGGATTCAGGAAGGGATGGGACATATTTTTTTGGCACCACATACACACAGCCACAGATTATTAGACATTACATCCTCCTGCTTCAGGAGGTAATCCAGCCCTCAAATGATGGGGACAGGCAGATATTTCCTGTAGGGGCAGGTTATTCCATCATTGTCCAGTAGGGGGGTTTCTTGTACTTTCCCCTGAAACATCTTTACTGGCCACTGTTCGAAGTGGGATCCTGCATTTGATTTTTCTTAGACTGGAAATGCTTTCTTGGATTAAAATAGTCCGTAACTGAAATACTTTCCTGATGGACTCTATTTTCTAAATGGACAACCTACCCTAAATTCTCAATTAATGAGGGACAATCTTTACTCATTGCTTTCCACAACCAAATCTCTGTAAAACTTTTCATGAGTGATGGACCCGAATACTTGGATGCTAATATCTAAACTGTGTTGTTAAAATGTATTCACCTCAATTTGGGTTATTGCTGATTATGCACTATATGTATCTTATGACTTTTAAAGCAAATTTTGTATTTGTGGATAATCTAAGCACTATACCAGGGCTTCTCAGCCTTTTGTCCTGGTGACCCCTTTCACATACCAAGCCTCAGTGCGACCCCCCCCCTTATACATTAAAAACACTTTTTAAAATATATTTAACACCATTATAAATGCTGGAGGCAAAGCAGGGTTTGGGGTGGAGGCTGACAGCTTGCGACCCTCCATGTAATAACCCTGACCCCCGGTTTGAGAACCCCTGCACTAAACCCAGATGTACAGACGCTCTTTGCTCAACCTATGTACTGTAGTATATTATTTTTTAACATTAGCTTTAATAACAGTTGTAAACCCTTTGGCTCTGTGCCCCCCTATGTATTTGTACAGTACCTGGCGCAATGAGGCTCCAATTATGATTGAGTCCTTGGTCACTTCTTGGCCCATCGATTTGATCATTATAGCATGTCTGATGTCCCTGTAACACTCAGGCACAGCACCTTGGAGAGGAGGCACACAGACCCCATGCAACTGATGCCCTAGAGGTCACACACACTGGTGGCTGCTCACAGAGTTGGGGGAATTAACGGTCAGAAGTTCTCCGCCAAGATGACAGGGAGGGGCCCTTTTGCTTAGCTTACCAGGTCTGACCGGTCCAATCCAAAAGGGTCCTGCCAACAGCGCTCTCCCTTGGCCTTTGAAAGGTTAGCCCAATGAGACAAGAAGCAGGTCATTTGTCTTGTCCTCGTTCTCATCAGTTCTGCAGTGCTGTTGGCAGAGAGACTGCTGCTCCAGTGCGCATCCCTCCGGGAAGCTGTGGTGGCTTTGAATATATCCTCAGTAGCGCGGGATCTTTGTAGAATATCCCTGATCGGGATGAAGGGACCCCTTTAGTATTCTCTGCGAGTCCCGAGTTATCCTATAGGTGTTTGGCTGTCATTTAACATCAGTTAATGAGCACTTACAGTGTTATGTAAATTTGCTCTTCTCTCACCTAGATGACTCAAATAAGATTAAGGCTCTTCTTTGTTTAATCTCAGTGAAGACAATCTCAATTTCCCCCTCGCCCCCCTTTTTCTTTTCACTTAGCAGCAGACAGATCACAGCGAAAGGTTGGAATTAAAACGATATATACATAGTGCGTAGATACTGATATAGTGGGAGTGTTACCGTTGGTTCAGTCTTTAGAGATGGGATCAGATACGTTAGAGATGAGAAAGATCTATGAGCCTGACTTAAAAAAAATCAGCCTGCAGGTTTGGGCCCTGATTCAGGAAAGCATCGGTAGTCAGGATAGCACGTAAGCGCGTGCTCAGTTCTAAGCGTGTGATGAAATCCCATTGGAGCAGAGCTGTGAGAATAACAGACTTGTCGGTTCACTAGTGATTACAAAAACAAACAAACAAAATTGTTTCAGGTCAAAACTTTTTTTGGAATTTGTGGCAAATCAAAAAGATGCAGAACCGGTTTGTTTTGGGTCAAATGAAACATTAGTTCAACCCAAAATGGAAGTTTTCATTTCAGTGTAGAGCATTTTAAAATATTTTTTAATTGAATTGAAAAATCCAAATGTTTCGACTTTTTTCAGATTGGGTTTGACCTGAATTTGTGAAACGTTTTGCTGTGGCCAAAAAGTTTTGGAAGAAAAAAATGTGCCTAGCTCTACACTGAAGTTAAAGGTTCTTGAGCATGTTCTGAAAGCTGAGCGTGTGCTTAAAGCTACCCACGGGCTTCAGTGCCAGGCTTAGTAGGGTCGGATTTGAGCATGTTCTTGAGTGCTTTGGACAGCCAGGTTTTTATTATGCACATTTCTACGGTGGTAGTGCTTAGAGGCCTCACCAGGTCAGGGCACCATTGTGCAAACGGTCCCGTATAGTGATAGTCAGTCTCTGTGGCAAAGGACTTACTTGGGCCTGCAGTAAATTTTTTTCACAATGTTGCGCCTGCAGCGGCAAGAAAACTGCAAGCGCAATTAACTGCAGGCCTAAACGGCAGCCCGTGGCCGTCTAGCTACCTGACTGCGCAGGCAGCAGAGTGGTTACCTGGCCCAGGTAACCAGAGGTCTGTGGATTGCAGCCATGCTGTGTGAAGGGCTGGTTCCCATGGCGGGGTGCTAAGATGTTAGGGGGCTGGGCACTCAGATGAAACCCCTAATAGTTTGACATCTGAGTGTTGTCAGTTGCACCTGTATTTTGTATGCCGCAAATGGACTGGGAGGGCAAAGCTGTCGGATGGATTGAAATCCACCCAGGTCAGCCAGGGCAGGGTTGTTTCCCTCTGGCGTGTTATCCAGCGCTTTGTCCCATGTGACTTTAAATGTCCCTAGGGGTGGAGCTTTTACTGTGTCTCTGGCAGACCCCCCTCCAGCTGAGACCATCTCACGGTCAGGACATCCTTCCTGATATACAGCCTACGTTTTCCTTTCCTTAATTCCCCCGCTTCCCGCCTGCTGGACGCTCGTTGATTTCAAAGCAAATGCTGATCAAACGCTCAGATTCTGTAGCTTCTCGAACTGAACCAGATAAGGGAATGGGCAGTGTACAGGCTATTCGTGAACTGAGATACGTAATGAGCAGGGACACACAATTGCAACATCAAGAGTAGTTTGGCATGAAGTTTTCTAGCCTTGCCGTTATCTTGTGTCTTGATGGCAACGTATACACTGACAGAGCAGGGGGATAACGTGGATGTGTGAATGACATCTCCAAACGGCTAAAAGGAAACGATCTCACGGTTTGTATATATTCATCTCACAGAACGGCTTTTCAGTTCCTTTGCCTGGTAATTATTCTGCATATAAGAAAGTAACTCTGCCGTTCTGAGGCCTGTGAAGGAATACGCGTCAGTCATGTGATTTCCCCCACACAACCCCTTCAAATGAAAGTTGGCTAATGGTTCATTTTGAAAAAATAATTGCCACTGATTTTCCCAAATTGCAGAAAATGTATTAATGACATTTTTTCAAGACTGAAATAACACAATTTGCATTTAAATGTGTCTAATCTTTTCAAACTCCTCTCTGTATTTTCTGGTAGACCCATGAAACACCAAGTGTCTCGGTACATCAGTAAGGACTCACTGTAATTCTGGATAAATGGAAGGGGAAAGCATGATTCACCAGAGCTTGGAATTCTGTCCTGGGCTCATGTCAAAGGACCTCGCTCGCTAAAGATCACGGCCCAGATCCTCAGTTAGTGTAAATCGATTTAGCTCCATTGGAGTCTGAGCTATGCCCGTTCCCACCAGCTGAGCATTTCTGCTGGCACACGTGACAGATGTTAGTCATGTTGCTTAGTGCATGGTTAGCAGGCACGCTGATACTACAGAGATGATGGAGGTATAAGAACCTATACAGAACAGAATACGATCTCTCCCTGTTTCTCTCACTTCCTCACACTAAGCCAGATTCTGATTGCTGCAACGCTACTGTCAATCTGGAGTGACTCCCGTACTCACTCCAGATTTACATCCCTGGTACAGAAGCCAGAATCTGCCCCATTGTCTCCTCCTTTCCTCCAACAAACTGGATTTCTCTCTAAGCAATATGTTCATTGGGGGCCCCACCCAATGCCTAGTGGAATCTTTCCATTGACTTCAGTGGACACGGTAAGTTGCAGAGTGAAATCATTTTAAGGGTGTGTCTAATTAAATATTTAAAGTGCTGGGTCCAATTTTCAACCTGGGGCAGCTCAGTCAGGCGGGCTCAAGCCACAGAGACCCGAACACTTGCTTCATGTGGGAATTGGGTGCCCCAGGCTAGTCCACAAATTTGAAAATGGGGCTTCCCATATGTTGGTTGAAATGAATGGGGCAGTAATAATAAAGCACGTCCATAGCACTTTGCACCAACCGATCTCCGTGATTGATGCAGGAGGGGCCAGTATCTTTATTTCCTATTTAAAGGAGGAGGGGAAACTGAGGCACAGAGAGGTGAAGTGACTTGTCCAGCTGGGAATAAAACCCAGGTTGTCTGGCTCCTAGTTGCTGTACTGTCCACTGGGCCATGCTATTTAAATGCTGTCTGGCTTGCCGGTATGTATCAATTTGAACTCCACTTTTGTGCTTGTGTCTTGCAAAAAGTGAAAACCGATCTATCCGAAAGGCTGGGCTTAGAACAATTTAGCTTTATTAATACCTTGATCATTTTCTTGCTGTCTCATTAGTAAAAGCCCAGGGGGGACTATAAAGCCAACAATGGCTTTATAAACTGTTTGGTTCAACTATTCAATCAGAGCAGACTCCTGTCTAATCACCACAACAGACTCCACCTTCAACAGGCTGCTCGGCCAATTGACCGTGAGCTGGAAGCATTGCATCACCAGAGCAACTCTCATTGGCTAAACATACCGGGTGGGCAGGTCACTCTTGCCCAGCAGTTTCTGCCTACAATCCCAGAATAATGAGATGTTTCTGCAAAAATGATCAGCAGTAAAGTAGTTAAGCACTGGGTCTAATTCTGCTCCCACGAATAAAAGGAATAGGGGTGTAACCCTTGATCTTACACTATTGTATGTACAAGTAGAATGAGACCCATTGGATTTTAAATTGTCACGCTGCCTCATTGAGAAAGGAGGGAGGCAGCTCTCAGTTGTTTCAGGCTCTCAACAGACTCAGGCAGGCATAGGTCTCAAAGTGGTGGTGAGCAATAGTATCCCAGCTCCCAGTGGAAATTAGAGCAGTCTCAAGGCTGCTCTGGTTTTTCATGGCCCTGGGAAGCAGAGACTAGCCATAGAGTGGCATGTTCTGGTCGCACCCGGGTGTGCCCTTGCCATGCGCCTTTCACTGATGAGTGCCAGCAGTCCTACACTGGATGGAGAGGCAGACCTCCTGCATAGGGGGCCTTCGTGCAAAAAAACCCCAAACCAACACCTGAAAACTTTTCTTCCAAACCCGTTTCCTGCACTTTTTGCAATGTGTGCTGTTTAACAGTTGTTGTGTTTTACCCCAGACATGGCCGCATTTCAGTAGCACTCTGGCCCAACGCTGCTCCCAATAGAGTCAGAGGGACCCTGGAATTTGCAGCGCCAGATCAGAGCAATGGTCCATATGCCTGGGATCCTGTTTCCTATACCGGCCAATACCAGATGCTTCCAACCTCCATAATAGACAATAATGCCATAACTTGTCCTGGAGAAATCTACTTCCTAATCCCAGGTAGTTAGTGTTTGCCTTATGGCCTGAAGCGGGAGGGTTTTACATCCCTTATACGTTCTTATTCAAACCAGCAGAAATGTGGGTGATGCTCTTATTATTCATATCAAAATCTCTTTGCTTGGGACCTTGCTAAACTCTTGGCCTCAGTGCTGTCCTGTGGCGGGGAGTTCCACAGTCTAATTATACACTGTGCATTAATACAGCTAACCTTACGAGATCAGAGGGGAACTCCGGGCTGGTGAAGTCTGAGTCCCATTTGGCTTTGGGAAGGCAGGAGCCCTGGGCTGTGCAGAGTGGCTAAAGGGAAAACACTGATAGCTTTAGAAGCAGGACAGAATGAATTAATAAGAAAAATGATGATGAATCCTTGTTCCAGTTTTGCTCCTATTGAATAGTAATACCTGGCCCTTCTCTAGCACTTTTCATCCGCAGATCTCAAAGCACTTTAGAAAGGAGGTTGGTCTCAGCGTCCCGCTATGACAGATGGGAAAACCCAGGCATGGAACATAGAAGTGACTTGCCCAGGATCACCCAGCTAACCAGTGGCATAGCCAGGAATAGAACCCAGGTCTCCTGGATCCCAGCCCAATGCCCTATCTATTAAGAAGTATTTGGCATAACGCTAATGGGAATAAGGGTGAATGGGGAGAGGAGGGATGGAATCTTTCCCAGTGGGCTAAACTGGATCCAAACATCCCTGAATTTTGGGCCCGGAACCGAATCTGGGTCCAAGTCTGGTGGCTCAGGCCTATCCAGGACTTGCATTAGATCACAGGCTCCATCTCCCAGCGGTGAGAAGGAGACCTTTCCCCATCGGTGGCAACGTCTGAGTGATGAAGGCACTTTTATCTTGGGGAAATAAATCTCCTGTCTTCTCTGTTATCACGGCAGGTCCCCTGAATACATAATGTACACATAGGGTTGTAGTTATGCACATTCCATTTTTTCTGAACTGCCCAGGGACATGTATAACTCCTCCTCGTCGACAAGACTCAGACAAATGGCATTTTTACCTGGGAGCTGCTCAGGGGATTGGTAACTAGCTATGGTGCTATTTTCCCCTTGGATTGACTGCAAGGGACAGGTGCTGCTGCCTCTCCAGTCAATGGAAGACTCCCATTGACTTTAATAGGAATTGGATCCGCCACCAGGTTGGTCCTGAGTGAACGTTCGTATGTCCAACGTCTGTCTGGTGGCCTGTTATACCTTGTTAAGTGGAAGAGAGGTGCTGTGAGCCTGGGGATCTCCCAGCTGGCAAATGGCCCCATCCCCAAAAGTGTCACTTCTAAGGGGGGGGCTCGGCGCAGGAATGGTCCTTGGAGGTGAAATCCCCTCTCGCTCCAGTGGGTGATTCTTCCAGGGCAACACTGCTGAGGAATCGTGGCGGGGGCATCCCTGCTGTACCTGGGCTCTGGTTTGACAAAGGGCGTTGGTGTACAGGGACTGTCAGTCTGGCGTCCACTAAAATCCACATTAGAAACATAGGGATGAGCAAACCCCTGGCTAAAATTATTCTCTCCTCTATTCAAAGCGGCCTTCCTAGTGCAGGCAAAACTCCCAGCGAGGACGGCCCGTTCTGCCGGCAGAGCGAGAAGACTTAGCGTTCACAGGGGGCTTTTCAACCACAGGTCACAAAGCACTTTGCCATGGTGGAGAAGTGTCTCTATCCCCATTTTACAGAGGGGGAAACCGAGGCACGGGCTTTCTCTATACACACCTATAGTCAAGATCAATTTGCCTGACATCACTCGCCCCAGTGGCAAAGTCAGGAATAAGACTGTAAAGATTCACAATAAATCCGGTCCTGCTTTGAGCAGGGGGTTGGACTAGATGACCTCCTGAGGTCCCTTCCAACCCTGATATTCTATGATCCTATGATTCTAATGTCCGGTGCTTTGGTACTATGGCGGTAGGACAAGAGGGATGCCTTCGATGGGGGCGTGGGGGGGACGACAGAGAGACAGAGTATGGAGCAATGCCATAATTGCACCATAGTTTAGGCTGGGTTGCCATTTCTGTTTAAAGCTGATTTTTTCTTTCTAAGTGCTCTAAAATCCACCTGTATAGTCAGATCATTGGCACGGGCATTGTCAAGCCCGCGGGCCTCGGGGGAGAGTTGACGGCACAAATTCGAGGTCATTTGGCCAAGAGGTTCGTCCCCAAAGAACCAATTCATTTGTGTCAGCACTTAGACGAGAGAGCCACAGAACTAGATTAATAGACGGCGCTCCCTGCGCTCGGCTCATTGAGCTCTAATGCAGCGAGTCCAAGTTTAACGGGCTTGCTCTGGGTCCAATCGCGGCTCTGTCCAGTCACCCGCCTTCAGCTGTTCACTTTCCTATTGCTTGGACGTGACTTGACGGGCAGCCGTCCCGGCCAATAGCACAGTCATCTCTTCCCAGGCCTGAGGAGCATTTTCTCCCTAGTGTTAGGAGAATAAAATAAATTTCTTTGAAGAGTGGAAACATTTATTTCAGCAGCAGAAAAATAGCCCTATTTATTTTGAGCAGGCGAGTAACCCCGTGGTGGTATAAATATTTATACACTATATATTACCCCGGTGCCACTCAGCCGCGATTGCCGAGATAGTCGGCGTCAGCACTTCCAGGGGGCTCATTGCTAGGGGTTTATTGCTCAGCTGTAAAAATCAGACATGGAAAAAGAGCCGCTCCGGGCCTGCAGTTTGTGTTTTGCATCACTCTGCGTCTCAGGCTCGGAGGCAGAGAATGTTGCCTGGCGTCCAGGCCTAGCTCTCGCCTGGCCCTTAGAGCAGGGCTGACCTTTATGCTCTTGGCCCTGATTTTGCAGGGCTGCAGTTGCGGTGTTCCATCCCAGAGGTGGCTGCATTTCAGGCCAGTTTTCCAAGGACCCCCAATCAGGCCAGGTTTTTGAAAGTCCTCGGCGGCCCCTGGGGCGACCCCCCTGCAGCCAAGCCTTTGCAATCAGCTAAGCTCTCAGTGTGTGCCGTACACTGATCTCTTCTGAAAAGCCGGCCCGGCGACTTCCTTCCTTCAGTGCCTCAACAGGACTGGCACTCCTTTGAAAACCTGCCCTGAGGGCCCGTGCAGGACCAGGCCCCTCTTGAGTCATAGAATTTAAGGCCAGATGAGAACACCAGCGTATTGTAGTCTGACCACCAACCCCATCCAGCACCTGTGTGCTAAACCCAGCAATCTTGTTGCCTTCCCCTCTGATCCCTCTCAAACACCCTCTTTTGCCTGGTACCCCCCAAAGCCAAGCATGTTCTCCATGTACCCCGCTTCCCATCTCACATTGTGCCCGCTAGCGTTTCTCCCCTGTCCCCCTCTGCCCTGTGCTAATGAGCTGCCTTGTTTCCTTCTGCGCGGTGACTGGAGTTGGTGTGGGGGGGAACTGTTTCCCATCCCGTGAAAATTTTTGAGATTTGAACTTTTTTCCCTTCTCAATGGCAATGAAAATTAAAAATAAATAAATAAATCAAAAATCTCCCAAAATATCAATTGGGAAAGATTTCCTTTCGATTTCAATCGGTTTTCTTTCGGTTTTGGTTTGCTTTAAACATAATTTGCTTAAATTTCAAAACAAGCAGTTGTCACAAGGACCCCCAATC
>NC_048317.1:6164453-6263445 GCF_013100865.1 Trachemys scripta elegans | reverse complement strand
CCCCCGTCCCGTGAAAAGTGCCTGTTTTGCCGAATTGGCTTTTCAGACACATACCAAAAAAAGTGGTGCCGAAAAACTCCCAACCACCTTCTGTGACGCAGCTGCTGCCTCTCTCTGAGAACATCCCCTCGTTTCCTCTGGCCTCTGTTTTGTTTCCAAGCGGCTGCTCTTTGTTCCGGCCACGCTGCTCTCCTCTCATTTATGGTGGGCAAGCCAGGAAGAGGGTTGTGCTGGGGAAATGAGTCCGGCATTAATAGTCATATCTCACAGGCCGCACCGGCCCCGCTGATCATTCGCTTGAGCTACTGCCATGTGTCACGCCTGCCTGGGGCTCGCTGCGCTGGCTGCCTTGATTTGAAATTGACCCTGCTGCTTTATAAAGCCCTGGAGCCAGCTTTCCAACTGGTGTACGTCTGGTTCAGGGGCGCTATGCCGCTTTAGATCAGCTGAGGATCTGGCCCTAGGTTCTGGCGATACTCGAGCTCTTTGCAGATCTGTGCTCTCGTGCCACCTGTGTTTCGGCGCGTTACCTTCCTCCCCGCACGCGCTCAGGCGGGGTGACTTTGCCTGAAGATGAAAAGAGCAGCTAAGCAAAACAAAAGCTGGAAGCGACTCCTCCAGGGGAGAGCACAGGGTGTGTGTCTCACCTGGGACAGTCTGCACTGAACTGCCAGGCTCTGCGGACCACAGACTCCTGTGAGACTGAAAGTTGCAGGGCACAGAAGGAGAGCCAGGATCGTGATGGCTGGGATTTCCAAAGAAGCCTAAGGTGCCTAAATCCCCTGTGCTCCTTTGCAAATCCCAGCCCACGTGGCTATATAGGCCACATAGAAGTCCAATCACCTTGATTTGGGTCAGCAGGCTGCTGGGTCTATTGTGTGGCCCCGTAGCTCCTCTTGAGCAGGGCTGCACAGAGGTTTTTGGGAACCTGCGGCAAAATCTGAAACTGAGGACCCTTGCCCTGCCAAAAAATGACCAGTTGGGGGGGGGCATCCAGTGTGTGTGTTGGAGAGTGAGCCCACCCCACAGCAGCCGCTCCTGTCCCCCAGAGCTGGGCCAGGCCCCTGGCCCGGGCACTGCAAACTGGAGCACGGAGTCACAGCGCCATTCATGTTTGGCCTGGCCGCTGGTCTGTCCTGAGGAGTGCCTGGGCCCAGTTTGACTGGTACTGTGACCCTGTGTGGCAGGTTGCAACGCCACTTGGTTTGGGGGCCCTCTCAAACAGGGGACCGGGGGCAAACGCCCCCTTCCCCTGCCCCCTCCGGGTGGCCCTGCCCTCTATGTTCATCGCTGCCTCTCCCTCCCCTCTTGTAAGAAACCCCTGAAGGCCTGTCTTTTCCAAAGGTGCCGTACGTCATGAGTGCTGTCAGCTCTCTTGTGCAGACGCTTCCCTTCCCTCTTGTGTGCACAGTTTCCTTCTGGCTTGCAAGTTCAGCTGTTGGGTTGTAATTGTGTTGCCATTTTTATTGTTGTGTAATATTTTACTGCCATTATTCTTTGCTGTGGACAGTTTGAAGCTACGCTTGTGATTATCGGCGCCTTCATCTTCAAGGATCTCCAAGCCCTTTCAAAAATCTTTATCTAATCCACAGTACGTATGTCAATATCTGTCTGTCCCCATGCACACCCCTCTATCTCTCCACCTACCTCTCCGTCCAATCCACAGTAGCCAGCTACCTACAGTACCTCTGTAGCACCCAAGGATAAACGTACACACAGAAAAATCACCACTGAAATGCAGCCACCGCTGAGGTGGAACAAGGCAGCAGACAGAGCACACAGCAACATCAAGCCGCAGTACAAGATGGGGAGTGTCGGACTTAGCCGACTGACGCTGCTGGGGGCAGAATATGACATGCCAAGGCAGCGGGGTTACTGCCGGCCCTTGCAAAGGGTGCTGGGAGTGCTCAGCGCAGGGCTGGCCTTCGAGGTGGGGAATCGGGCTAATGACTAAACCTCCCCATCTGTCCCTGGGCTCAGCTGCCCCTTGCAGAAGTCTCAGCCCTCTTCCCTGCACCCTTGTCTGGTCAGCGGCGGAGGAAGAGACACAGCAAGCCAGACAGCTCTTGTGGCTGTGGGGCCTCGCAGAAGGAGCTGGGAAGTGAAATAGATGGTTTCAATTACCCCCGCACCTCCCTTCACCTGTAAAGCCATTCGGGGTTATTAATGAAAGCAAAAAAGACATTAGCCGGCGCTGGGATCTGGGAGCGACGCCTCTTCAGAGAGAATAATTACGCAGCATGATTAAAGAGAGGGGGAGAATGGGAGAGTAACTAGATTAAAGCTTTTCACAGCCCTTGTTGGGAGAGAGGGGGAGAGCCCCGGTCCCAGGCATTAAGGGGCCTGTTGGGATTGGGTTTTTCTTAATAATTATTGTGTGAGAGTCCTCCAGCTAGCTGCATGCTCTGACCTGTAATAGTAATGGCCTCGCAGTGTGGAAGTATGGGGCAGTATTGGGGGTAGTAGCCTAGTATTCCTGAGTCTAGGCTTCACTTCCCGGCCCTGCCACCGACTTCCTGTGTGACTGTGGGCAAGTCCATTAATCTCCGTGCCTCGGTTTCCCCTCTGTGAATTGGGGACGACAGCGCTGTGACGCTCAACTCTGTAAAGATGACTAGGTGCTCAGATACTCAGGGGCCATATAAATACCATCAGTCGCTAGAGTTTGAAAGTCTCAGTCAGTATCTAAGTGGAATTTGGGCAGGTGGATTCCCGGCCGGGTTGGAAATCCCAGTTATCTCAGAGGTAGTAGTTCGTCTCGGTGCAGGTGTTTGGATCATGGGTGTGACTCTGCGAGGCACCCAGAGTCCTCTGGTGACAAGTGTGGTACAAACGCTGCCCTATATAGATAGTCTGGGCCCTTGTGTTACTACAGCGTGTGTTGTCATTCACATCTGTGCAGAGCTGGTGTAAGGTTGGATCTCCTGGGCGCTGGAAGGGGCAGAATTCACCCCTTTGAACTAGCCCCTGGCAGCCCCTCAACCCCTGGCCTTCCTTAGCCCTGATCCTGGACCTGGGATGAATCTGGCTTTGAGAGCCCTTGTTGCAGGCCCGGATTGGGTGTTGCTGCATTTCTGGGCTGCTGCCAGTCTGATCCATCTGCCTCATTCCCACCCAGGAGCCGATACATCTCAGGGGTGGGGAGAGAGAGGAAGGTGTGGAGGGCAGCGCCTGTTTGGGGAGAAGGAGCCGAGGGAGGGGAATGGGAAGCGGAGCAGGGACGGGTGATTGATTCCGGCGATCGGGAGCAGAACAGCGGTTCAGCGCAGCTCTTCAAGTGCAATTGAAATTAAATAAATAGAGAGGAGCATCGACTAATAATCATAAACCCCTGGCCCTGTCTGGAAGATTATTAAGCTAGTGAGATTCCACCGGCGGGCGCTGTCTCCTGGCTAGCACTGGCTTGCCCGTATCTGAAGCCTTCCGATGCAGATCAAGCCTATGGAAATTACACTGGGCGCTGACTGAACCAGACAGGATGAGGGTGCCCCATTCATAATGGATGACAGGGGATAATTCCTCACTGCATCGGCACGCGCCGGGGGAAGCTGGGGGGGGGGGGGGCACGATCAGACACGTGCCGGCAATAAAGCAAAGAGCGGCACCAGAGCCTTGAAATGAGGATGTCAATGGATCAGGGGAAGAGGAGGCTTTAATTCGTCCATGCTGGGCTCGCACAGACCCCTCGGCGCTGGCTTGCGTGGAAGACAACCCCAAGCAGGGACGGAGCTTGTGTGGAGTGTCCTTGGGTGGGAGAGGCAGGCAGGATGGTCCCGCTGAACTGCTGGGAACCCCATCCCCTGGGGCATTTCCCTGACCGGACCAGGAAAGCGTTTGCTAATAAAGGGCCTGATCCTGAGCCCGGCTGGAGTCTCCCAAAGGGCACATCGTGGGCCCGATCCTCCAGGCCAGAGGGGAGTTGCCTGTACTGGAAGAGCAGGACCTAACGCTGGGTCTGTCCTTTCGTTAAGTATAAGGTGAGTAAGGGCCAGATGCTCAGTGGGTGGAGCTCCGGGGAGTGACATTCATCGACACCGGCTGAGGAGCTGGCCCTAGACGTCTCTCCCTCGTTCCATATAGCTGGCAGGCCACTGTCCAGTAGGCAGGAAAGTGCCTCCCTCCAGCACGCCCCCCCTGCAAGCTCGCCCAGAACCCGCCAAACTCCCCGTGCCAGCGGCACTGGTGCTGGGAAGGGCTCGCCAAAGCCAGCTAAGGCACAAGCCTGGCACTTCCCCAGAGAAATGCCCCATTAGTGCCAGCGAGTACGCCAGCCGTGGGAGCTTCCTCACAGCAGTGCCCTGCCGGGGCCACCTGGGTGTCCAGGGGTCGGCTCCTCCATAGAGCAGTGCGTGCACAGGAGCGGCCTGCAGCCGTGTGCGTCTCCACGGAGCTGCGCCCGGTTAGTGCCAGCGGGGCGACTTTTCTCCAGTCGCTGCCAGCTGTGCTTGCATTGCGGAAGTGCCTTGCCCGAATCGCGTGGAAAGCGAGAACTACAGAGAGAGGAATAAAAGCCACCCACTGATCCGATTTAGTGTCTGTCAGCTACCTCCAGGGACAGGTAGAGAGAGAGACTCTTATCGATCGAGTCAATTGTTCTTTATTGGATTCTCCGACGCAGCAGCTCCATCTCCCTGGCGCTCTCCTCTGGCTGCCAACCCAGTCCCAGAGCAAAACTCCGACCCAGATCCATCTCTTGTCAGTTCCTCCCGGCCCTTCTCCCACCTGTAGCCCCTTCCCGCGATGGCGCCAGGCTGCTGGCTCAGTCATTGATGGACTCTGGAGGAGGAGGACTGCGCATCCTGGCAGCAGAGAGCCTGGTGATGGGTTATTTGCTGGTAAGAACGCACCGTGCTTCTCCCTCTGGGTTTTTAATGCATCTGGCTTTGTTTGATCTGTAATGCACTTGGATTCTCACAGGGCCTCGGGGTCCATAAACAGCCAAAGTCTGCCTTAAAAGAAAACCAGAGGTAGCAGAAGGTTCGTTTCATCTCTGCCTCCATTTCCCCTCCCGGCTGTCTCTATCGCTGTGGATTATCCTAAAGTTCTCTCTCCACCTCCCTTTCTGGCGTGGTCCACAGCTGGGTGTTAGCGTCTCTTCAGCCAGACAGGCTCCCCTTGGGGCTCAGGCAGAGGAGTGGCATTCAAGACTCCTGGGTTCAATTCCTGGCTGTGCCAAAGGCTTCCAGGGTGTCTCTGGGTGTGTCATGGGAGAGAGGCCAGATTTTCAAAAGAGCCCAGCACTCAGTGGCTCCTGGGCTGGCACCGGAAGCTCAGCAGCAGCTCCCAGCACTCTTGGGGGGGTGTGGATCACGTCGGAAGGTCTGGTCGTGCCTCAGTTTCCCAGCTGTGAAAACAGGGATCGGCTCTCCCTGCTTCACATGGTGGATGGAGAGAGCCAGTCTCGCGTTCGTTTCCACGTGCTACTTACCCACAGCAAGGCAATGGGGATTTGGGTGTTAGAGCCGCTCACGATGCACCTGTGGTACCAGGCAGGGCTGCTGCCCGTTCCTGAGCAGCTGGGATCCCCGTCCTGTGATGCCCCCAGGTGAAGATGGTTCTTAGACGAATTCATTCATTAGCAAAGTGAGCAGACTAGGGAGCCCTGGCCCTGCTGATAATCAGAAGCTCAGAGACTTCACTTCACCTCAAGGAGCCATATGGAATTCCTGGCTTGGATTGTTCTGTCCCCTTCATCTGGATTCCAGCCAGGGCCCGCGTGGCACCAATGTTCGGCTCTCGCCTCCAGTTGGCGCGACACCATTGCCTAAAACCGGGAGGGGGGCAGTGAGCTGGAGAGGGGTTGGATGGGAATCCCCAGCCTGCCATCTGCGCTAAGCAACCCCCTCCCCTGAGCCTGGTCGGAGGGGGGAGCCGTCAAGGTCTCTTTCACCCTAAACCAAACCTCCTGGGGGAAATTATCCACGCCAGGAGCCTTCGGTGGCCTGGGATCGGTTCAATTAGCATCACTAAGATTCTGTGCATTGCCTGCGGCTGGAAATGAGCCTCATGCTACAGTATAGATGTGCATTTAGAGTCACCTTTGGGGTCTGCCCTCTGCATTCAGGCTCCTGCCTCGGGTGGGGAGCTCGCACCTCTCATCAATTTCTCCCCAGTGGTCAGTCCCTTCCTTTCTCCCTCCTGCGTGGATCCAGCCAGGTCCCCTTGCCTCCTGGCTGCTTTCCTCCTGCCTCTGGGCTGGTAAGACCCACAGCACCTGGCATGGGGAGTGGAGCCCGGCTGTGCCCTCTGCTCTGTGAACATCCTCCCAGGGCCGCTGAGACAAAGTTTCACCCTGCAGCCCCAGGTGTATGTTTCACCCTGCAGCCCCAGGTTGTATGTTTCACCCTGCAGCCTCAGGTTGTACGTTTCACTCTGCAACCCCACGTCCTAAGTTTCACCCTGCAGCCCCATGCACAGAGAGCACCAGGGGCTTCTGAGCAGCGGGGCCACAGGGGCCAGCAGAGAGGGGGGACGAAGTGGGCGAAGAGCAAGGAGGCAACAGGGATTGGAGTGGGGGGTGGGAAAAGAGTCATAGATATTTTGCGGGGACAAGATCCATTGGGCCACCCCGCAGAGTGGGCTCATTCCCTCCCTAAGGGGAGGGGGGCATGGGGCAAAGGGGGGAGGACGAGGCAGCGAAGTAGGGCGGCAACGAGGAAGAGCAATAGATAACAGAGCAGCAAGCGACCCAGTACCCTCCCCGTCCGGCCAGGCCCAAGCACTAGGCTGACCAGGGAGTGCAGCTGGCTAAGAACGAAGGAGCTCTCCCAAGCACCGTGAGGATCTGGTGGGTGTGGGGTGCGAGGGGGGGGGGGGGGGCATGATGGGGGGGAACAGGGGAAGCAAAGCAGGAGACCAAATCCACCCGCTCCATCCTGTACAGTCGCCCTCCAGCCTCTGCCCGGAACAGAGCAGCTGCTTCCTGGGCTGGGCACATGCTGCAGCTGTACAGAGATTTGCTAGAGGGTCCCGGCTTTGCGTTCACCCGCTGGAAGAGCCTCGCCCCAGCTCCCTCCGCCCGAGATCGCCTGCTCTCGGCAGCGCCTCTTTTCTCCTGGCCAGAGGCCGCGCTCCCTGAGCTCCTGCATCCATCTCCATTCATTGACCCTTCCTGGCTGGGGTCTATTGATTTTCCAATGGAAATCTCCATTGCTCCAGTGCTTGTCATGACAAGCTAGACACTGCCTGCCTCGACTTGGCTTTTTAATGGGATTCAGTTCCTCAGCCAGGGCTGCAGAGCATGTTCTGAACACTTAATTAGCACAAACCTGGGGAAACTCTGTCTTGCCGCGCAGCCTTATTGAGTGGGTGTGCCTGGAGCTTAACGGGCAGGAATACAGAGAGGGGAAACCGTGCTGGAAGACATACAAGAGAAAGCAACCTCTCTCCGAGCACGGCCAGGCTGGTCTGTCTGTCAAGGAGAACCAGCTGCTGCCCTGAATGAGCAATAAGACACAGGCACGTGCTGCTGTATCACCGGGAGAAGTGCATTTAGATGGGCAGGAGGAGAGGCCAGGAGAGAGACGGGGATGAATATGGAGGAGGATGGGTAGGGAGCAGGCAGGGTGGGAGAGGGAAATAAACCAGTGCAAAGGTAGGTGAGCAGCAGATTGCTGGACAGGTGTCTGTTGGCAGGTAGACATGGATGGGTGAATCCACGGAACGGGAGAGAGAGAAGGAAAGGGAGGGAGCGAGGCAGGATGATCTAGGGCAGGCCTGCACAACTCGTAAAGCGGCGAGGGCCATATTACTCCAAAGAAAATAGCTGAGGGCCGAAACCCCCCGGCCGTGCTGAAACCGGGCCCCCCCAGCGCCACCCAGTCAGACAGTCAGAAGCTGCTGCCGGGTTTGCCCCCTGCCCAGGGGTGGGGGAGGTCGGGTCCCCCTGCCGCCGCGCTTCTGATTGTCAGGGCAGTCAGAGCGCGGTGCGCGGGGCTGTGAGGTCGGGCCCCCCCGGGCAGGGGGTGAACCCGGAAACCACCCCCCACCGCTTGCCCACGGGCCGCACAGTGGGCCCACGTGAGCCACATGCGGCCTGCGGGCCACGTGTTGTGCAGGCCTAATCTAGGGGACCAAGTAGAGAGCTGTGAGCCAGGGTCCTGCGCCCAGCCGTGACACTGACTGGCTGTGTGACCTTGGGCAAGTCACTGTCCTTTTTTTGACCCTCACTTTCCCTGTTGGCAAAATGGGGCTTGTACTTCCCTAATGTGGGACCAGAAAACAGAGTCGCAGACACCCCGGGGGAAATCCTGGCCCTACTGATGTCACTGGCAAAACTCCCACTGGCCAGAATCTCACCCCATGACGCTAGGACAGGGAGATGAAGTAGGTATGCAGGGCGGGGGTGAAGGCGGGATGGGGTGGGTCTAGAGAACCTTGGAGGTTGGTTGGGAAGGAAGGAAGAATGGAGAGACAGTGGTGGACTGCTATGCTGTGAGACACCTACAAGCAATACATAGTAATATCCCCTTGCCTTCCTAGAGCGCTTTTCCTCCCTAGAGGTCCCTCGGTATCAGCTTCCCTGCACCTAGGGCTGAGCCAGTCTCTAGTGGGGCAGACTGGGAGCTTTGCCATTGAGACCTGGGGGGCCCTGGCTTCCCCCAGTAGCTGCCATTCTCCTTGTATTGTCATTCACACCGGCACAAAATGTCTGGAAAATGCCACCCCCTCAGAATAGCAGGGCCAGATTCTCAGACGTTTCTCAGCCTGTCTCCGTTCCCTTCAATGGAGCTGTTTCACCAGCGGAGAATCTGGCCCGTGGCCTTTTCCACCTGCTCTGCGCCGGTGTAAATGACTGTACAGGTGATGGGCAATCGGGCCCACTGGAGGGCTAGAAGCTTTGAATAGACACACAGAAAGGAGGGGGGAGGGAAGCACGAGCTATTTTTTCCTTTCCGTTTCAGGCCGGCCCTGGCCAAGTGACAGCGGCAGGCAAAGCTGCAGACAGAACAGGTACTGACAATTGCAGGCAGCTGTGTGCGTCCCTCCTGCTGGGATCTTAATAACCGGCCAGGTGAGGAATTGCTGCCCTGGGCCCCTGAGGAAGGCAGCGGGCTTAGCAAGACCAGCAGTGTGGGTGCTTGGGACCCTTCTTCCCCTATCGTTCTTCCAGGCCGTATCTATGATCGACGCAAGTTATGTCCGCGTACAGCCGCTGACGCGTGTATATCACTCGGGCAGGTGCATGCTTGGCTGCTTGCGTTGGCCCTGGGCGTACTCCCAGGAGGGCTGGTGTCAACGGGAAGCGCAGTGCACTGGGGCAGCTATCTCAGCATGCCCCAGGCCGCCATCCGGCGCAAGGCCCTTTGGAACGTTTCTGCAATGTTTTGTTGTGTGAGGGGAACGACTCGCCCAGGGGGAGACAGGGGTCAAGTTCCCAGCATGCAACTTTCTCCATCCCATAATGCCATCCATATCCTATAATTGTCGCATCTTTTTTTAAAAAAAAATCCCACAAACCTGCGCAGCCCTTTTCTGCGTCCGCCATCTCAGACAGAAGTCCAGAGCCCCCAGAGCTCTGGACTAGTCTCATAAATGTTGCAAATGCAGGATGTGCAATTCTCCTGTATTTGCAGACCCGCTGGAAAGACCCCAGCAACCAGGGGACGTGAGGGTTCCGTGGAGGACAGTTTTCTGAGAGACATAGCGAAAAACAATTCAAGGTGATGGTTGGCATTCACGGAGCAGCTGCAAAGGGTGGAGCATTGCTTCTGGGCCCAAGGAAGTGGTGGGATTACATCGTAATGCAGGTTTGGGACAACAAGCAGTGGCGGCAAGACTTTTGGATGCAAAAAGCCACGTTCCTGGACCTGTGTGCGGAGCTTGCCCCAGCCTGCCAGCACAGGGCCACCGGAATGAGAGCTGCACTGACAGTGGAGAGGCGTGTGGTGATCACAGCCTGGGGAAGAAAACAAAGTGTTACAAAGCCTTGGTTGAGATGATTTAATAGGTGCTGGTCCTGCTTTGAGCAGGGGCTTGGACTAGATGACCTCCTGAGGTCTCTTCCAACCCTAATCTTCTACGATTCTATGACAATGAAACTTAGAGCGAAATCTAAATCTATAAAATGCTAAAATTCTTATAAAGATAAAAAAGGTCATACGCCGTTAAACCATAGATGATCGTGCTACTTGCTTTTCCTTATCTTAGTGACTGACTATGCGAACAGGGCAACCGCTAGGATTAGAGGTACATTGTCAGTTCCTAACAGATATTCTGTTTTCTGAGCAGTCTCCAGGACAAAACCACAGAAAGCCATTTGGACCTCAAATGGTACAATAGATTACAGTGTAATAAATAAGGGGGTAGGTCTTCCACCTACCCGAGGGGCGATCTCACACTGGTTTGCTACCTGTCAGTGGGAAATACTTTTGGAGTGGGGCAAGTGTGCATAGCCATTAATCGTCTCCTGTTACGCAGGAGTGTGACGCTCAGAAATGTGCAGGAAATAGTGGATCGATTTGCAGCTGTGGGGCTCCTAAACTTCAGTGGGGCGATAAACAGCACCCATGTCCCTGTTTGGCACCAGCCCACCTTGCCACAGAGTACGTCAACAGAAAGGGTTCCCTCTCTGCGGTTACCCGCGTGTTGGTGGATCATTGGGGATGCTTCACCGATATCCGTGCAGGCTGGTCAGGGAAGGTGCATGACGCTTGCATATTTGAGAACACAGGACTATTCAGAGAGCTGCAAGCAGGGACATTCTTTCCCGATTGGCGGATTACCACTGGCGATATTGAAATGCCAGTAGTGATCCCGGAGGACCCAGCCAGCCCCTTGCCCCCTGGCTCATGAAGCCGTACACTAGCCATCCAAACAGGACCAAGCTAATTCAGCTACCAGCTCAGTGGGTGCAGAATGACAGTTGAATGGCTTTCAGTAGATTGAAGGGACGCTGGCGGTGTTTACTCCCTAGCTTGGATCTCAGTGAGAAAAATATCCCTGCGGTTATAGCTGCCTTTCGTGTCCTGCATAATAAGCGTGAGGCAAAGGGGTGCAAGTTGCTGCCATGGTGGAGCAGCTGTCTGCTGCCTTTGAACAGCCAGATACAAGATTTCAATGTGCAGCCATTTGGTTGAGGGAGGCTTTGAAAAAGCACTTTAACAGTCAGCCACCGAAGTGTTGCGTACTCGAGTGTTCTCTGGGCCTGGATCTTTGGGGGCTGCTGGGCCTTGGGTAGTGCATGCAGCACATTTATAGACATGACTGAGTGTTTTTCTCAAGCTGTGCATTCCGCGGTGCTTGGTGTGCAATTACAGCGACTGTTTGCTTTGATAACTGCTCTGCATTCTGCAGTGTTTGTTGTGAACTAAGAAAGATAATTTGATTCGCCGAAAACAGAACACTTACTGAGTGGGAAAAAACAGTGCAGAAAATCAATGTGTAAAAAACCAAAACCAAACAACCAACCCCCCCAGGCAATGTTATACACATTGTTAACATAACTTAACAGAGTGAAAATTTCAAATTATGAAGGAAGGAAACATTTCTGTCCATTTCACTTCACAAACGTAGTGCGTTGTAGCTACACAAACCAGCAGTGGTTCTCACAGGTCAGTGTAGGTGAAGCTGTGGTTTTCCTTGCTGTCCTCTGGTGCGGAGTAGTTGGGGTATTGATCCCCCCCCCCCATGCTGCCACATGGTATGTTGGGGGGTTTAGGGATCAGTGTCATCAGGGTCAGGCGTTCTGCGGGTGTGCAGGGACACTCCTCAGGGCCACCAAACCAGAAGCTGCTGATAAAACCAGACAGGTGTATCACTGGAATTACAGTCATAAGGGAAAGAAACAGTTCAAAACTCCCTTCCCTTATTCCCGTAAACACTTTGGTAAGAAATGCTTATTGGCACTTCAGCTTTGGCGCGCCCGGCACAGCACTGCTCTCCAGCCCCAGCCCTGGTGAACCAATGTGTGGAAATTAAAATTCACAGCCACAGATGACCTTTGAATCCCTGATCTGTGTGCACTGGGCTGGGTTTTTTCTTCCTCCCTTTCTGAAGATCTTGTTTATTGCGCTCGCTTTCTAAAACGTGAGTAAACTGCCTTTCTCCAAAGCTATTCGGCTCTGATTCCGCCATCTCTCCCCCTTGCCAGCCCCCTTCTGCATCAGAGCACTCGGCAGGGCTCAGGCTTGGGTGGGAGGATTTGGTTCCCAGCCAGCGCTCCCGACTCGGTGTCAACCGGTCCCACCATCTTCCCTCTGCGCTCAGCTGGCCGCTGCTCTGAGCTGTGCCCAGGACGGCGCTAGACAGGCCAAGGGGCAGAGGTGAGGGCCCAAGGCGGCTGTGGCAGCGCTGCTAGGAATGCTGCCAGGTGCAGACGGAACTGAGAACAAGTGAGCAGCCAGTGGACCCGGATTGGCCTGATCCCTCTTGCCTGGGGCAGTCCTGTTGGTGCCCCAGTCATCTGCTTCCTCCAGCCCCTGGGCTGGCTGCTGTCCCTCAAGGATGGCTGGTGGGTTTCACTGGCATTTTACCCGGCTATGCCAGGCGATGGACAGGTGAGAGAACAGATGGGTACTGGGGCACTCTGCCCCATACTGCTCACACGGGCTTAAAGCCGGCTCCTGGCGCTCCCTGTAGTGACCCATGGCAGCAGTCACACCGAGGGGCCATGGACACCAGTGGTGCTGCACCCGTGGGACATGGGGCAAGTATGCACGGAGCACGTGACACGGGGAAGCACATGTGGCATGAGGATGCACACGTCAGACATGGGACCCAAGGATGCACACGTGAGACATGGAGCATGTGACCCGAGGATGCACACGTGAGACAGCACACCTGGGATATGAGCCATGGAGAGACACATGGGGTGTCACTGGGAACAGAACTCCGTGACCTTTGCATCCAAAGCCATCAGCCTCTGCTCCGAGCTAAGGGAGCAGAATCATCGTGTCTGTATCCCCCTTTGCACCACAGCCCAGCCAAGACAGGAAGCCGGTCAGATTCCAACAGTACTAGCTATGCCTCTTCCCCTCTCTCTCTTTCCTTTGAATGGGAATTCAGTGCTGGCTAACAACCTGGAGACCCAAGGCCTCTTTAACTACAGAGCCGGTGAGGCACCGGCTACCCTTACCCCACCAACGTGGCAGGAGCTGCTGGGTCCACCCAGCTGGAGCCAGTCCCCATGTCAACCCATCCCTTGGCCTCCCTGCTGGTGGTGCCGGTGTGCAGCAGAGATGGTGGGGTTTGCAAAGGGAACACTTGTGGTCTGGTACCTAGGCACGGCCCTCTCCCCGCCTTCCCCTGCTCATTTCACACCATTAACGCATCCATCTTGTGCTAGATTCAGACAGGTTTGCTGGGGAGGGAAGGCCCGGCCCCACAGCCCCCACTCAAGCCCCTGAGATGTGGGGCTAGATGTTCAAAAGGGCCCAGCTCCCAGCAGCTACTGTTCTCACGGCGTAGGCTGGGGATCCTCCATTGTTCTGAATGGGACCTGAGCCATTCTTGCCCACGGTGCATGAAGGTGGCTAGGAGTGGTGCCTCCATCGAGGGTTGGGCGGGGGGATGCTCTCTGTAGCAAGCGCATCAATAAATCAGAGTCTAGGGCCTTTCTGGGGCAGGAAAGGATTAACTCTCCCCCTTCCTTGCAATTGTCAGGGGAGGGGAAGTGTCACAGAAACGGGCTTTAGCAGAAGCAGACCGTGTTTGAGGATTTTACAGGACCAGTGATTAAACTCCTTGGAACGGCTTCTGAGATGCAAGAAAATAATCAATTCCAGAATGGGCTTTGCGTGGTGCGGAATGAAAAGTGAATTCTTTCCACCGGTCCGACAGGTCTGAGAGACAGAGCTCAGACTGTGAACACTTAATTACCCATTGGGCTTCAGGAGGAGACTCCGTGTTGCTTTGGATTGCCGGGTAGATCAATAAGAAGATTAAATTCTCCACCAACAATACATGGCCTATCTCCATCGGGCCATCTCAGGGTAGGTTCTATCTACACACAAGGATGGGGTCAGTGTCTATGGGAGGATAAAGTGTTTATAATCATTAATGATTAATTTGCTACCAAATAAACTTTCCTGCCCATCTCTGGCCATCAGAGCAGCAGGAAACCATCCAGACTGTCAGAGTCCAGCTTGTGTTTGTTTTTTCTCCTCCTCCACTGCGGGGGGAAGTCAGCGTGACTGGATCCCCAGAGAGTTTAAATCCCACGGTCTTCATCGTTTATTTTAAACTGATCCTTCTGGTGGCCACCCTCCCGCATCCTCCATCGCAGTGACTGGCCCAGCGTTCGCCTACTATTTGTATTTACTGTTTGTTAAGCGCTGACAATTTAAAAGAGATTATCCAGTTGCCTTAATCCCACAGCTAAATGGCTCCCTGATGTAACGGTTGCTGCCCACCCACAAGCCGCAGAAGAAAAGAAGCATTTTGCCTCCCCTGCTAATTCTCTCGCAAATGGCAAAGTTGGAAGCACGGTGGCCTGGAGGTTTGAGAAACGATTATCGAGTTAGAAATTGGCAACACGTGCTGCAAAATGCTGCTCCGTTCGGCTTCTTGGCGGCGTGTGTGAAAGCTTGTTAAAAATGTGCAGGATTTTTTCCTACCAACGCCAATCACACCCACCCTCGCCCACACGGGCGCTGCCAGGGTGTGATGCTGCTCTCCTTTATACCGCTGTCAATTTGGGACGAACCTCACTGGCTTTGATGGAGTTCTGCTGGATTGACAGCAGTGTGGCTGAGAGCAGAATCTAGCCTCTGGTCTTATCCAGCAGGCCGTGTGGAAGATCTAGACGGAGGAAGAGGGGTGTGTGTGTGTGTGTGACTGAGTTTTCATGCAGTCAGCCCCTCATTGCTAGTTATGGACTCACCGCTGAGTTGGAGGTAGGCCCAAACTGGGCTGGGGTGAATGGGTGTGATTCACCACTACATCTGTCTCCGTTGCGCCGAGCAAAAACCCAGTTGATGGAATTAAGGGCTGGTAACTTTACAATGAATAAAAGGGAATTCCTTAGACTCTGTTCTTAGCTGCACTGGTGAAAATCCAGAGTCACCCCATTGACAGCAGTGGACTGGCTCCAGGTTAGCACGGGAGTGACTGAGATCGACCTCGCCCCTGCAGCTTGTGCAGCGATTCATTGCCGGGGGGATCCGGGTAGCTGGTTTGTAACACGGCTGGTAATAACATGGGTCTTATAGCAATGATGCCACACGCTTCCAAGCCACCTTTCATCTCAAAGCAGCCCCGAAATGCAGCCTCCTCTGGGGTGGGAGGAGGCTGGGAAGATGGGAGGTGTGGAGCGGGGTCACTGGGGCAATCCCCCTGCAGTTCTGCAAAGTGCAATCAATACGCAAAGGGGAGCCAGGCTGGAAAGTCTCAGGAGCAAGACCTGCCCGTAGAGGAACTCGGTAATGCAGCTACGAGCCAAGAGGAGGCTAAATGCAAACAGGCTGAGACCTCCTTACTCTGCCTCTAGATCAGACCACCTACACTCTGGGCGAGCACCCAAGCTCCCCCTCTTCCAGGGGCTCTTTGTTAGCAGCCGCTGAAATAACAACAAGGCAGCAGAAAACTCAGCCTACGCTTCCTCCCCCGAGGGAAGCTGTGCCTAGGATTTCCCTGCAGAATTTCTGTCCAGATCCTAGTTCCCCCAGCCCAGGCTACAGCTGGCACCTTCCTTGTACCCCGGGTGGGGATTAATGAGCTGCACCTGCTGCAGTGAGTCAGGCAGGAACCCATCAGCACTTCCATGCTGGGCTCCAACAGCTGCTAACAGGGCGGGGTCAACAGAAGCCCCCAGCCTTCCTGGTATGGTGATCCACTCTCATGCTCCAGGGCACCAGCTGATCACCACATTGGTCAGGAGGAACACACCGCCGTGTACCGTATTGCATGGAGGGCCAGATGCAGTATCGGGGGGGGGGAGGGGTATCACCTTCCTCTGAAGCATCAGCTTTTAGCCATTACTGGAGGCAGGAGACTGGGTTGGATAGACCTGCAATCCCTGTCCCACTCAGAATGGTGAACTAGTGCTGACCTTCAGCAGAGGGGCTGGCTGCGGGACCGTCTTCCGCAGCCTCTAGTTCTCCTGCAAACTTACGCCAGCAAGTTCTCCCGCGGCACAGGAAGGGGTTTTGCAGCCTTTCCCTCCCTCTGGTGTCGTTATTTCTAGCAAGCTGGGAGTTGCTCCTTTTTTCTCTCTCTCTCCCCATCGGGCAGGCCCTGGGGAGCCAACAGCTCCAAGGGCTGCGATCTGTCTTTGTAATTAAACAAAGTCGTGCGAGGTTGCCATGGCACCCTGGCGAGGAAATGAAGCTGTACCTTTATTGCCACGCTGGAAATTCTTGTCATTAATAAGCCCGTCTGCTTGGGGGAAAATCAACTCTCGGAAGCCTAGGCAGCCCACCTTGTCCTCGCCTGGATGCCCTCTCTTCCTCCCCCCCCCCCAGTCTGATTAGAAAGAGCGGGTGACGTGCTGACAGCAGCAGCATCTGCCACTGGAGGACAAGCCACTGCCGTGTGTTGGGTTGGGGCTCTGTAGCCTGGTGCATTGCTGGAGCTGGGAGCTGCCTCGTTGGCTTTGCTCCCCCTTGTCCTTTCCCTTTTCGCTCAGCTGCCCTGTGGAAGGGTGGCCTGGGACACAGCAGATTGCCCTTCGATTCCCTGCTCTGTCACCATCTCCTTGTGTGACCTTGGGCAAGCTGGTGAGTCGTTCCGTGCCTCAGTTTCCCCATCTATACAATGGATTTCTTTCTGTCTTGTCTACTTCGCTTGTGAGTCCTCTGGGGCCTGTTCTGTCGCTAAAGCTGGCTTTGCCCAGTGGGGCTGTGATTTCAATCAGGGCGGCTAGGTGTGGCGGTAAGACAAAGAGTAACGATAAACGGCTCGCCCAAGTGGCAGATGTTGATCTCCCCTAGTGAACAAGCCACTGGCGAATTGCTGGGTTGTTTGGTTGGCTTGGCTCCGAACGGTGGGCAAAGAGCCCTGGGTGCAGATGTCCGCGGTGTCTGTCGCCTAGGCAGGGTGGCGCTGCTGAGTCGTGGAGGAGAGAAGCAGTGAAGATGAATTGACAGGGTGCAGGTCAGCACCGGTGGGAGGAGGCCGGGACATGGGACAGAAACCCTGGCACGGTCTCTGCTCTGGCTACGACCCTCAGCCTGGCATGTAGCCTAGGCGGGTTTGAAACCTGGACTGTGTTCTCCAGCCATGTGGGGAGTGTGCGCGGTGCACCCTCAAGCTCCACTCGTCCCCTCCCTATTTTGTTTCACCTAGGTTCCTGCCCTGCCATCGCGGTCACTAGCCACGACTTGGCTGATCGCTGAACCCGACACTCCTGTCTGAAGTCAGCGGGCGGGTGGCTGTTGGCTGCTGCGGGTCCAGTGGCATGGAACTCCCCCGTCCCAAATCCATCTCGTTCCCTCCCTCTGCAGTTTTAAAAAGTTCTCTTCAGCCCCCCGGGCCTTTCTAGAGTCCCCCTCACTGTGTATTTATCACCATTCCCTTCCTTGTTTGCTCAGACATGTTTCCATTTGAAGAGGGTGTGATTTTTATATTGCGTTTGGGTTTATTCTGTTCTACAGCACCCAGGTGCTTCGGCGCTGTGTGTACAGCGGCGTGTATGTTAATTGTTGTTTGTATTATAAGAGCACTATGAGATCTCAATTCAAGGTGTAGCTTCAGTGCAATAAACAGCGTGTTCTTCGCCTGCATTAAAAGAGCAGCGGAGACACAGCAACTCACCTTTTAACTTGGGGGTGGCAGCTGACACCGGAGTCAATCCCGAGTCAGTAGAGAGTGTGTCTACACTGCCTAGTAAACCTGGGTCGGTGGGATTCCTCGTAAAAGGGGCAGGGAGAGGGGGGCGTTCCCAGAGGTGCTCTTAGCACCCTTCTGGTACTTAGTCCCGAGTTGCGTGATTTGCTCTCTGCATTGATCGCCGGGCCGGTTGATCCCCAGCACCACCAGCTGCTGCAGGATGGCTTTGTAACCAGGATCATCGCTTGTGCTCTGGTGAAAGTTGCGTGACTTGTTTGCCTTGCACCAGAGATGAACCGGAAGCTGGCTGTGTTCCTCAGGCTTGCTGGAGGAGTTCTTGTTCGTGCCGGCCATAGCTACTGCGCGCGAGGAGTTTGTGGGGCTTAAATGCTGAGCAGCTGTGTTTTGAGCCAGGAGGTCATTTCCAGTAGGGCTGGGAAAGCCAGGCACAGGGGATTGTGGGATAGCATTGGTGGACTCTCCTGTGGCGAGTCTGGAGACCTGGGGTTGAGCTGTGTCCAGACTGCAAAATGCCTGGGGTTGGACCTGCATCACATGGGATACAGGCTCGGGTCCTGGGTGGGTCCCCAGGCCCGGTTCAGACAGATTTGTGTGTGGATGGGCTTGGGCTTACACCTGAGTCTGAGCCCAGGTTTACTATGCAGGGTAGATCCACAGGCTTCAACTCAAGCGGCTAACCCGAGTTCAAGTTACTTGCCAGGTCTTCACGGCTATTTTAACCCCAATTAAGAACACGCCGCAGCTGGAACTTCCCGGCTAGCCAAGGCACGACAGGTGGATGTACAAACACAAAAGCGCTGGGGGAGGGAGGATGCCAAATGGTGCGTAGCTGGGTTTTTAAAATGTGGAGCGAGAAGTCCATAAATGAGCTAAGAGTGCTCTTTGGGGGCTCCGTAAGTTGCTCGATACACATGTGATGAGTCCAGAAGAGACATGAAATAATCACTAGCAAGCCACCTGCCTGGCTGTCATCATTAAGCCATTTTCCATAGGCACTTCTGGGGCTTAAGAGAGCCACATAATGAATAACAATAGTAATTAGGAAAGGCAGGGCTTGGGGTATTAAAGAGACACCGAGGACACAGCTTGGCCGGGCAGTTATTTCTTTGCAGGAAAACTGGGACATTCTAAAGATCTGCGAAATCCCAAATGCTGGTTCACCTGCCTCGTGCCCTGCCCTGCCGCAACACCCCCTCTTGCTGCTG
This sequence comes from Trachemys scripta elegans, assembly GCF_013100865.1. Classification (NCBI taxonomy): domain Eukaryota; kingdom Metazoa; phylum Chordata; order Testudines; family Emydidae; genus Trachemys; species Trachemys scripta. The sequence continues at coordinate 6,244,513 of NC_048317.1, read as the reverse complement.
GCTGCTGCTTGGGGATTGCTTCCTCGTGGGCAGCACCTGTACTTGAACGCACATCTTGGTGCCTGTTTTGCCAAAGCCATGTAGTACGGAGTGCAATTGACAAGCGTCGCAACAGCAGTGAGTCCTGGCATGACCGTGAGCAAGTAGTGGCCCTGGAGCCAATGGGACTTATTTCATAAGTAAGGGCTGCAGGATTTGCCCCCTGTGTGGTAAATGCTTTGGGGGCAAGGACCTGTCTTTTGTAATCAGTGTGTGTAGCGCGCCCAGCTCGCTGCCTGGCGCCGCTGGGTGATAATAATAATGATGAATTAGTAATATTGTCCTTAGTTATTATTAACTGCTATGGAGCCTTTTCCAAGCCCAGGCCCAAACTGGTGTAGCCAAAACTGGACAACAGGCGTCGTGATCTAAAGAATTCATCCTTTCTCCCCATTATTAAAATGCTCCCCCCCGCCGCATTCCTCCTGCATCCGAGCGCCGTGCGATTTAGTGCAGGCTTTAACACCAGCATCGAAAGAGCCAATTCAGAGCAGGGGATGAACAGATGTTCAAATTACACTCATTTGGGGAACTACCCTTTCCCCCCTCCACACACAATTAAAAACCCCCTTGGATAAATCCACTGTGTGTGGAACTAACATGCCTTTCCCAGCCCCTGTACTTTAATTAGCCCCAAGTCAAAGGACAGTCCACTGAAGAAGATTCCCCCAGGCCAGCCAGAATATGCCTGCAGACGGCAGGAGCCTGTCCTTCTGCACAGCGAAACACCCCGTTGCAGCTCGCTTTGCCTGCCGGGCCGCTGGGAGATTCACTGTGACGCCTGATCTTAGGTAGGGAGCAAGTTGTCACCACCTTGCGGCTGCTTGCTGGCCTACCTGAGATGAGTTTGGTGGGTCTCAGAGCAGTTCCTAGTGGATGGGTGTCCACGTGGTAGAAAGGCACCGGCACATCTGGCAGCAGTGGTATCCTTAGCAAGAGGTCTCAGGAGAAAGGCTGAGGGGGTTATTTCCAAAAGTGCCTAAGGGATTTAGGAGCGTACATCCCAGGGAAAGTCTTTGGGTGCTTTTGAAAATCTCTCCTTGACTGAGTAGGTCCTGAAGCTGAAGTCACCCCTTTGGACCTCCAGGTCTAGGGGCGATAGCCATTGGACCCATCTGTGCTGTAGCTGCTCTGGGCATTGAGGTCCCCATTAACTTCAAGGCAGCTTGTGCTGAAAGAGAGGCCCGTGCCGAGGGGTTTGGCTGACTTGAGCCAGAGAGAGGGTGCCAAGATCCAGGGCATCTTTCCACCGGCACGGATTGCACTCCATGTTTAAAACGAATATTCAGGCCACCAGCAGCACCAGCAAATAAATCACAAATTCTCTCCCTCTCCCCTCTGGCATTCACTCTGCACTCATCACAGCCGCTCCAGAGACCCGCAGCTCCGGGGGCAGAGGTTAACGGCTCCGATGGAGCAGCAGCTCACTCCCAGTGCTGGGTTGGCTGCCAGGATGGTCCTTCTCCAGCTCAGTCGTGCCCAAGGGCAGACAAGTCTCTCCCTTTTTGTCACGAAAAGCCAGTGCTGTTGGAAATGGGCAAAGCCTGACTGTGGAATGGATCAAATCCCCCAAATGCTGGTGGTGCCATCAACTTCTGCACACAGATACTCAAAACTGGGGCAGCTCCTCTCTGTCCTTGCCACCTTCCTTTGTCCCCTTCTGTCTTCCATGACTCCCTGATGCTTGGAATGGCCCCCACCTCTCCTTTCCGATCCCTCCTTCTGAGAAGGCTTTTAGCGATGACCTCAGTAAGGTGTAACCACACGGCCCAAATTCAGGGCTGCCCCCACTGCGTGATATGTGTCTGAAAGGTTCCATTTGTGTCTACATTGGACAAGGCTCCAGGCAACTGAAATGCAATTTGGGTCGGAGCTTCCTCAAGGTCTGAGTCAGGTCAAGATAGGAAACTTCCTGCAGTAGAGGGCTGGTCTCCTATTAAGATTGTGAGTCCCAAGCATGTGGCCACCTCTCCAAAGGTTAAGAATTAAAGCTGGGCCGGAAGTGGTTTTCTTGTCCCACCAAAAAACCCAGAAAGCGTTTTCAGTTTGGGTCCATCAAGAGGGTTTATTTTGATCATTTTGAAATGTTTCATTTTGATTTCAACTCCCCCTCCCCTTTTTAAACCTATTTTTAGTTTAATGAGCAGAAATTTCGAAATGAAAAGTTTTTTCGACACGGAAATTGTTTCATTTCAAAAATGTCCAAACAAAATGTTGTGACAATTTCAAAACATTTTTTTTTTTCAAACTTTTTTTTTTCGATTTGGAAGATTTGTGGAAACCGATCTCGTTTCACGAACCGTTTGGGTTTGGACAAGTCAGCATTTTACAATGAAAAAACCATTTCATTGAGAAATTCCAGACTAGCTCTGTTACTAATGATACAGTGGGCTAAGGAAGAGAGCTTCAGCTGCTGTGAACTGGGTGTGTCTCCACTGACGCTAATGTACACCTGGCCGTGAAGTCAAGGTAGCTGCATCTCTTTACTGAATCTCTATCAGGTGATAAATACACAGGAATGAGTGGTTCCGTCATGACTGTGGGGTTCGTGACACCCACAAAAGGGTTACCGTACTTTTTGAAATGGTGGGTGGCCCTGCCTTCGGGGTCTGGTCACTCAATGAGAGGTTGTTCTGGTGATGTAATGCTGCTGACTTGGTGTCTGATTGGCCGAGGGCCTCAGCAGTGCTGAACTTTGATCAAGTGTAGCGTGGGCTCTGGGACCAGTCCATGCTGGGTTCTGAAAGCTGGCTCCAACTTTCCCAAAGCTCGGGGGCGGCCAGATTTGGGCTGACAGCTCGGGCCTCATCGCTTGAGTTGGGTGGACACCCAGAATATCCCTCTAGTTCAGCTCTTATGTAAACTCAGTTGTTATTTTCCCAACTCAGTTTCAGATCCTTTGCTGCCATTGAGAAGCAGAAGCTTGAGGTTCTCCTGTCCCGCCTGGCAGGGGAGGAGCTCAGCTGAAGCTGCTCTTCAGAATAGCAACCCACCCCGGGGAGAGGCAGCCAGCTTCTGCAAGCACGTGCTCTGTGCTCCATGCACCTAGGGGCTGAATATCAGGTCAGACGGTGGTTCTGCGCTACTAAGGATGCGTTTCGCAGGTAACGCTGCCCCTGGAGGTTATTTGCTGTCTATAAGCAGGCCGCTTAGATCTGGTGCATTTGTGTTTTGTTTTCTTTTAAAGATCCCCCTGTTACACAGCAAAGATGAATGGCGGGGGTGGGGGGAGGCTGCACTCATGAGAAATCAACAGGCTGGTGGAAGGTTGTGCTGTTCTCCGGGAAACTCATTAAGATGGATGGATGCTATTGAATACACACAGAACAAGGGCAATTCTCCATCACCCGGCCCCTCCCTTCGCCGCCTGTGTTTTTGGTAGGGCCTCGGCAGCTCGTCTTCCATACAAAATGCACATTCCGTCTGTGAAGTCGGGTATTCATAGTCCTGTGGTGTTCTGCGGTACAAGAATTTTTCTGACATATGCCAGTCTGTTCTCCTCTCTGCTCCTCCTTCTACCCCACCCCCCTTCCTTCTCGCGTCCCTGGTGTAACAGGAAGAAGAAAAGCTCAGATATCAAATTGAACGTATTTTGTCCTAATAATTAGCCAGATTCATTACTACCGTGTTTTTGATGTTCGCTGTGTGTTGCGATGAATATGCATCTCTGCTACCCTCTGCCTCCCAAGGTGTCTCTCGCAGTTCTGGTCGGATGCCCTGTTTTTTTCACCTCCTGCCCTAAGCTTTTGCAGTGCGCCATTAAAACAGCGGCCTTGTTGCATTCAGAAGTAGCTGCATTTCAGTGCTGAGGGAACTGAGTCCCATATCTCTCCAGGTTGCAGAGTGCTTTGGGATTCTGTGGGATGAAGGGCACCATAAAAGTGAGATGTTGGTATTATTTTACTGTCGCGGCTGGACCAGATTTTCCAGAGTTCAACACCCAGCTGTGACACTTATGCCCGGATTTTCAAAAGGGCCAAGTGCCGATCATGCCCTTTTTTTTTAATGCAAATCTGGTTCCAACATTAGGCCACAGTTTTCAAAAGTGACAAGTGATTTGGGGGGATCTCAACTAGGGTGACCAGATGTTCCGATTTTATAGGGACAGTCCCAATATTTGGGGCTTTGTCTTATATAGGCTCCTATTACCCCTGCCCCTGTCCCGATTTTTCACACTTGCTGTCTGGTCACCGTTATCTCAGCATCTCTGTGTCGAACTTGACAATTAAAACAGGCTTGATTTTCAGAGGGTGGATTTTAAGCTCTTTCTGAAAATCAGGTTCCTTTAAAATGTCTGAAGCTGGACACTCCAAATCACTAGTTACTTCTGCAGAATCTCTGCCCGTTTGTTTGTTATACTGTCCTTTTGTATTTTGTTGCTCCATTCCTTAGCATAAAAGAGAAGAAGGGATTAAACATGAGAGAAAACAGAATGGCCAAATCAATACATTCCTGTTCTAAAATGCATTAATACAGCACAGACAGTGGAAAGTTAAATTCCTAGTGGAGGGGATTTTCCATAACCCTCCTCCTTGCTAATCTCCATAGCATCTGACATGTACTGTGAGTGGTAGCCCTCCAAATTCTCCCAGATGCTGTGCCCAAGACCAGATGTTCCCCCCTCCTGCCCCACATTGCATGGATGTTCCTTGCCCTTTCACTGCCTTTGTCCTTCTGTTGAATTTCTGCTGGGGTTAAAAATAGCTAAAGAGATGCGAAAATAGAATTAAGGTGCTGAGTTCAGGGCTTGCCCTGGTGCCTGCTTAATTTCAGCAGAAAGAGGCTTTCTTCCCAATCCCCCTCCTATGAAGGATATTGAAGACTAAGAAATGTAAGGGCACAGCACCCAGGCAGCGCAGAGGGGAATAAGAAACGCTGTTTCTTGGATTAGTGAGTTGTGTTAGTCACCCGGCTCATCTCACAGATCAGAAGGGCACTGAGGAACTTATTCCCAGAAGTTCCTATAAACACTGGCTTTGGACCTGATCCTGCTGTCAATTCTCAAACTCCTCCACTGAAGCCAGTGGGAGCGAGCATATTTCATAGAGATGTGAAATTAGCGTGCGGAATGTTTTCCTTTCACAGCAACTGCAGAGTGCTTTCTTGTGCCCAAACAGCTATGTCTGTATGCAGCGAACAATAAGCAAAGCCATAGAAAAGTGTTGGTCACTGCTGGGTAAGAACCCAGGAACTTTAGCACTAATCACATAGGTTTCTTTCTTGCGTGCTATAGGATTCTCTTAGCTGTAAGCAGCAGGCTGTTGTAGATGCCTTGGCCTACCACTAGAGGGCGGCGTGATCACAAGTCAGCATGTCATATTTACTGGCGTAGAACTGATGTTTCAGGGCCAGCAGGGGGAGCCTAAAACATGGGCTTTCTGTGGGTCCCACCAAAAAAAAAAAAAAAAGTTTGCAACTTCTTGATGGATTTCTTTTTAAGGACCGAAAACAAGTGGCTCTTTAGACTATAGATTCAAACAAGGAAGGTCACGTTTTGGATCTTAAAAAAACCCAAACCATGACAGCACTGTGGTTGATGTCATTTTGTTCCGGAAAGGAGGGGGTATTTCAGAAACGCTGTCACAAATCTCTGGCTGATGTCAAGGAGGCGGAGAGACAGAGAAGGAATTAAGTGCTCTGAAAAGCTGGCGAAGGTTCCTCTGGGAGCCCTTCTGGGGACTCTTTCAAATCTATCTTCCCCCCCCCCATAAAAAATTAAAAATTGCAATGGCTGCCTGTCTGCCAGTGACAGCACCTGTCAGTTCTGGGGGATATGCTCCCTCGTTGCTCTCGCAGAGGTTCCCACTCGCTGGCCCTCGGGAGTTTAATTTCTGGCAGGGGCACAGTCATTTTGGCTTTTCTCAACCCTCCTCCCCCAGGCCCATACACCCTCCCCGATGCCTCCCGTGCTCCTTGCCGACTGCTGGCTCTTCAGCCACAGGGCTTTGGCGGCTCTGCCCCATCGTCTTAGCACCATGGTAACTGACTTCCCTTGATCTGCCGCTCCTATGGCAGAAAAATGCCTTGGAATTTAAAAGTAAATGTTGGGCCATGTTGTGTTAGGAGGTGATGTGTAGTTATGTTCACACACATGCACAACATGCACGTCCAGACACGTCCCTCCAAACACATGCACGTCCCTATGCCCAGACCCATGAACACGAGCACACACACACGTGTACACATAGAAGCCCAGGCAAACAACTAAGCCCTGTCTTCCCAGCAGCTCCTTCCCCACGCAGCCTGGCTTATCTCGCCAGCACTCGTCAGCTGGGAGAGGAGAGCGCAGAGCAGGTGTCCTTTGCTGCCCACTGACATGCCGTGAGACTCGGATAAGAAAGGTTAATAGAAACACAGACAAGTCCCTCCAAGGCTCAGGGATGTCAGTTCTTTGAAGCTGTCACTCAGCCTGCAGAGATCTCCCCTGGCCACGCTGAGGTGGGCCCCACTCCTTAGCTCCGCCCTCTGGATACTGCAGCCCATGGGCCTGATCCAGCACCCCGTGAATCAATAGAACGCCCTCCCTTGATTGCGGCGGGGGTGTGTGTGTGTGTCAGACCCCCATGTAACTGGTAAAATGTCCGGAGACTCCTATGATAAGCAAATGTAACTCCCGCACCCCCACTCAGGGTGATGCTCTGTCTGCCCCCACTGGCGCCAGGGCTGCGCAGCGGGGCCGATGTTAGCCTTGCCTAATAGCGGTGGGGCTGTTAGCTCGGACAGTCAAGGCTTGTGCTTTTTAAACTAGAGGTCCCAGGTTCAATCCCAGCCAGTAGCACAGAGGAGATTCCATTACCTCGAGGATGTGTCCTCAACCAGACCATTTAATCTTGATGCCAGGTGGAGCCACCTATTCCTCCCTTATCCATCTGTCTGCTAATACTCACTATTAAGGGGGGAGGGATAGCTCAGTGGTTTGAGCATTGGCCTGCTAAACCCAGGGTTTTGAGTTCAATCCTTGAGGGGGGATCTGGGGCAAAATCAGTACTTAGTCCTGCTAGTGAAGGCAGGGGGCTGGACTCAATGACCTTTCAAGGTCCCTTCCAGTTCTAGGAGATAGGATATCTCCATATATTATTATTATTATAGTCCCCTAGCCGTGGGGCACCATGTGCAGTTAAAACTGCCCAACACAAAGCTTATACAGAGACCGTCTTGTTTCCTCCCATGCGGCCTCCTTTCCGGAGCTCTCGCCCTCTAAGAAGGGATCCGCGCAAGAGGCCTCAGCTGCTTCTGAAGCGGCTGCTGGTTTAAGGTACGGAAAACGTCTTCGTTCAGCCGATCTGGCCTTCTGTGGGGACAGCGTTCGATGCATTTCAACTCCGGCTGCGCAGGGAGTTTAGTGCTGCCCAAGGCTTGGGAAATCCCAGGCAGTAAGTCCAGCAGCAGCAGGACCTAGAGGGCAGCTTTGCAACGGTATGTCGGGGCCTAAAGACGCAGCAGATCAGAGAAAACAGAAAGGAACCGGGCGCGGGTGTGATTGCTGGAAGCACAGGATTTTATTCAAACGATTTTTTTTTTTAAGCCAAACCATTCAGATCCAAACCATCTCAAACTTTGGAGAAGTTCAGAGGCAAATATCCCACCTGCACCCCCATCCTATCTTCCAGCTCCAGGATTGGGTCAGATGGCTTGGTTCTTTGGAGACACGTGAATCCAGCCACGGAGCTCACATGTTTGTGATCTATCTTTAATCAAAAACTAATTAAATAAGAAACATCAAAAGCAAAGCCGGCCCTTCCCCCCTTCCCAAGACATCTATTTTCAAAGTGCATACGTAAGAGCTTCCGGCCTAGCCCCCTCCCCAACAAGCAGCCCTGGTGAATTGAGCAGCGGTGACATCACATTTACTCCACACCGACACAGGAAGAGGGAAGCACTCAAAGTGGCCTCTTGCCCTCTCTCTAGGAATGGGCAGGCCCAGGGCTGGTGTGGGTGGAGCTATGCCTTTAGCTCCGCCTCCTACTCCTCCCTATATCGATGTTGTTTCAAGCACCTGTTGCCCTTAAGGGCAGGGAGGTTCAGATTTCTGTTCAAGCTGTGGGCTCCTGGCTAAGGTAAGCCAACGCGTGCCCCAGCTACTCTCTGAGCTATGAACCAGCTGTACTCCGAGAACAGATGTTGTCCAGGCAGGGATCTGCTGCACTGTCCATGTTAGATGATGGATGGATATTTTTTTCCTCTGGGAAGGACAAGCTTTCAGTTGGGGGCAGGGCAGGGAAGGCCTTTACTGCGAAAGCTTAGCTGCATGGGGCTGTTTGGTCCCTGAGGGGTGGGCTTTGTCATGGTGCTGGGGGCTGGCCTCTTTTCCTCACCACCGGGCTAGCAGTTTTGATGCCTTCGCATCCCACCCTGCCCCGCTTCCCCAGAACACGCTATAGACCAGCTACTGCTTCCCCCGGCACTCGCCAGAGCTCTAAGTGGCCTGTCCCAAGAGGCTGATTGCCGGGACCGGAGGCCCCTCTCGGTGCATGGCGTGGGCGCTGCCTGTCCGATGTGGAGTTACCGCTGTGTGCGTCCTTGTGGGTCTGCTTTGCCTGCCTGCTCCCACGGCTCTGTTGTAATGTAGGGGTCACGTTCTGGCAGCAGGGGAGGTGACTATACTCGGCAGGCCAGGGTGATGGCTTGGCGGGGGGCGGTTTTTCCTTTGCTGGGGGGCAGCCTGTGGAGGTTCTCTCCGGGGTGCGTGCCCCTTGTTGATCCCGCAGTTAGGAAAGCTGTCGCCTTGCTAACCGACTCCCCCGGCGTCACTGGCTGGGCACTGGGAGACATCGCCCGAGCAGAGCGCACGGCGTGGGTGCGGGTCTGCCCAGTGCAGCTGGGGGGCTGGTCCCAGCCCAGCGGAGTGTGGGCAACACCAGGCAGGGCAGAAAGGTAAACTAGGGTGCAGGGAACTGGCTCCCACCCTCACTGTGGGGACCTGTGTGTCAGAGCCAGGAGCCACCAGCATTACTGTGCCATGGGCGGGTACCCTCAGGCAGGGTAGTGTGGCACTCCAGGTATCGTGTGCCAGGCTCTGGGGCGCCAGCCTGGCCAAAGTGGGTCTCAGCGTGGGCAGCATGGGGCTCAAGGCGGCTGGTGAGCAGGTTGGCTCCAGCCACTGGCGGCTGGGTGTGGGGAGTTGGCTTGTGGGACACGTTCCCCTTTGCAGCAGGCCGGTCCCTGGATCCCTGCACTAAGAGCTGTGATCCCAGAAGGCAGAGCCGAGGCCTCATCCTGGCTCCATGTAAGGTGTGGGGGGGAGCAGAGGGGCCAGAGGTACCAGTACAAACAGAGCCCCGCCCCCATCACCAATCTGCAGCCTCTGGTCTCCCCCAGCTCCCGGTGATCCTGCCCCACAAGGCACCAGGGCTACAGCTTGGAGACAGTGAAATCTGCATTTAAATAAGGCTATTTAAAGCCAGTGCTGGGCAGGGGAGTGAAAGGATCAGTTTTCTAAGTGGGAAGGCAGTGAGTTATTTTACGTAGAATTGGAGATAGAGCTTAAATCGGGCCTCGGAAATGAGAGGGAGGGGCGGCGGGGGGTGGGAAATGAAGCCCGAGCTATTCACTTTGTGTCTAAATGACTCTCAGGAAAATAATTCCATCTCCTCTCGCCCCGCTCCAGGGATGGTTTTCTGTTGGGCCTGAGACATTTCTCCCCCCCCCCCCCCGGCCAATCTTTCTTTTCATTATCAGATTGTGACGGGCACACCTTTCTCTGGTGCTTGTACCTGGTGCAGGTGCCTCCACTTGTAGCTGGCAGGGGATGTCACTCACCCGCGAGCCGTCACGGCCCTGGGTCTGGTTGGGGAGATGCCCCAGTTCCGATGCCACGTGAGACCACCAGGTCTAGCAGGGAGGGCACCGTGCTGGGAGTCAGGCACAGATGAGCTGGTCCAATTCCATCCAACAGATGCCAGCTGTGGAAAATGAGGAAATTATGGGTAGTATTTTAATAGGACCCTCCGGTTATTTGTGTGATATTAATAATAATACAGAGTTCTTACATAGGGCATTTCATCAGTAGATCTCAGCGGGTTTTAAAAAGAAGGTCAGTATCATTAGTCCCATTTCACAGATGGGGAAACAGAGGCACAGCACAGGGCAGTGACTTGCCCACAGTCATTCAGAAGGCCAGTGGCTGAGTTGGATAAAAGAATAGATGTCATGAGTTGTAGTCCAGTGCTCTCGCCACTAGGCCACACTGCCTCCCTTTGAACCTGCCTGACTGCCAGGAGTTGCATCAAAAAAAGCTTTGAAGAGGGAAGCAAAGAGGAACTAAACAATGGGCAGATAAGGCTCCTTAAGGGAACAATGCGGGGAAGCTATTAAGTGGGGAATGGCCGGCATGGTTGAGCTCCCCTAGGATCAAAGGGAATTCTAACCTGGGGAAGGAGGCGGTGTGCCCAGGAAGGGTCAGCGAGAGCTGATAGGCAGGCAAGGAGACACACAGTCTGCTTCTCCAGCCTGAGATGGAGGTAACTGGGCTAGATGAAACACACCAACACTTCAAGGAAAGAGCAAGAGTTAGGAGAGGTGAAATATGCATCTTTTACCCTTTGCTCTGCGTGCTTTGTACCTCGGGGTGAATAAATGACGAGTGCTTTGTTCTGAAGATGCTATTTGTGTGTCACTGCAAACTTGTATTGTACCAGGCTCCGGAAGGGAAACTCACCGGTGCCAAACCCAGTTGGGCCTGGGGCGTTACCCCAGTTGGGAACCAAGAAGGGCTGCTGCCCAGAAATCCAGCGCTGGGGGGTGAGCTGCGTGGTTCTGCCCAGAGAAGGGTGAGAGTAGCGAGGGCGATATTCTAAGATGCGGCTCACCAGCAGCCATGCATGTACCTGTATACACTAGCCACTTCACCAGAGGCTTAAGCTACTCCACGCTCTGCTGCCCTTTGTATTTTCTTACCCTACGGCAGCTTCTCATTCAGCAGAGCCAGCCCCAGGTTTGCCAGGTCTCGGTACCTAGCCATCCCAACAGAGACAAGGCCTCGTTGTGCTGGGTCCTGCATGTACACTCAGGCCTGGTCTACGCTACCCGCAAAATCTTCTTGTGTTGCCACAGCCTGACACAGGTCCCCACGTGACTGTGTGTCCCGCCAAGCCAACCCTCCACTGCTGCCGGCACATTGACAATACAAATAAAACAATAAACCAAGGAGCCCGGCTTGTGACAGGCCCCCACGGTGCTGGACGGCGTACAATTCCCCTTTTCAGAGGGACCGCCCCCCCCGTCAGTACAGTTCCATCAGCACAGGGCCAGTGACCTCTGTGCACCTACGGTACCAGTGACAGCAACAATGCCACGACGCAACGTCCCTTCAGCAGGGACCTGTCTGGTAAAAGTTTTGAACTCTACTGCCCAGAGGTACCGCGACCTCCCACTGAAAATGCCCTGCCCCAAAGAGCTTGCTGCCTCAACAGGTGGGACGGGGAAGCGGGCACAGCACACAGCAGGTCAGGGCCGGGGCTGGAATAGAACCCGACGTTCTCCTGACTCCCAGCACGGTGCCCTCTCCGCTAGACCTGGCGGCCTCACGCGGCATTGGAACCGGGGCACCTCCCCAACCAGACCTAGCAATCCCTGCATGTGCCAGAGGCCCTGTACTGTGTGCAAGGGACTCGGGGTGTTACTAGTAAGCACAGCTTCCGTATCCGTGGAGGGCAGCGGGATACTTAGTGGCTTGTTTGGGATAGAGGATGGAGGAACCACTCTCCAGCTTGCCTGGGCAGGGATGGTGTCCCTAGCCTCTGTTTGCCAGAAGCTGGGAATGGGCCACAGGGGATAGATCACTTGGTGATTGCCTGTTCTGTTCATTCCCTCCGGGGCACCTGGCATTGGCTGCTGTCGGAAGACAGGATACTGGGCTAGATGGGCCTTTGGTCTGACCCAGTCTGGCCGATCTTAAGTTCTCTGTTCTTTGTCTTCTAATTGAAGGAGGCCGGTGAAAGCATCCCCGAGGCATGGGCGTGCAGAGCGGAGCTGGGTGAGTTGCTGGGGATGGGATGAAATGTTACGATTGCTGGGTGGTGGTTTGAGAGCACAGCAGGCTGGGGAGTAAAAAGCCCAGGAAGGAAGGTCCCGTCGTGGCAAAGTGCTGCGGTAATGGGTTAGGGACGTGCATCCCGAAAGCCGGGGGAATCCAAAACCAGACTAGCCCTGCAGTGCTGAGCGGGTGGGTGGGAGCTGTAACGCCGGCAGCCCTCAGTGGGGCCTGCTGCGAATGGTGGGGGGAGCACGCGGGAGAGGGACAGGAAAAATGGATTTGGTTTCCATCTGGGTCGTTATCGCCGTCTCACAAAAGCAAGGCGCGTAATCAGCTCCCGGCTCAGCCAGGATTAGCCGTTTCCTGAGGGATTCTCGGAGATTTCCGGGAGAGAAAGAGAGACTTTATCAGCAGCCTCGGAGCTTTAGGGAACGGCAAGAAGTGCATGTTGATGAGCAGCCGGGACCCCCGCCAGTCCTGGCTCTGCGGCAGCCTGGTAAACTCTCCCACGCCGGTTGTTTTTTTTTCTCCCCCTCGCATGGGAGCTCGTGGGATGTTTTGACACCCAGGTGTCAAAGCTCTTTGTTGCAGCCTGTTCCATCAGGGCCAGCACTACAGGACTCAGTTGGTTGGGTGTATCTGTACAGAGCTACTAAGACTTTCCATATGCTGGGCCCTTAAATCTCTACGCACTCTGCTCTCTGCAGGGACTGGTGGGCATGGCCACTGTGGCTCCTCTCCAGAGCAGACTGTTAGAGGCAAGAGACACACACCGTGCTCTCTCCTGGAGCCGTCCCATCTGTTCATCCTTATTTTGTTCTTACCTAGAAGAAGTCAAGTACGTGCTTGCTCTTTGTGTCTGGAGAAACCTTCTATGAGTGCTGTGAACACCACTGCAGCGGTGGCCTCTGAGGTCTGGACTAAATTGGAAGGGTTAGACCAGTATAGCTATCTGTTCGGGGGACGCTTGTTTTTATGGATATAGCTATACCAGTATAACCTTATACCAGGTTAGTTTATGCCAGTTCCCCAAACCTCACCACATTCAGGTTGCTTCCAGTCCCAAGAGACCAGTCAATTGGTAACTTCGGGCTTACACCAAAGACAACGCCTGTAGCCACTCCCGTAAGAAACCATCTAAAGGTTTATTAACTAGGAAAAAGAAATGGAATTATTTACAGGTTAAAGCAAGTGAACATACACACACCAATGAGTTACCATCTAAATCAGAGGTGGGCAAACTACGGCCCATGGGACCCTCCTGCCCAGCCCCTGAGCTCCTGGCCCGGGAGGTTAGCCCCCAGCCCCTCCCCCGCTGCTCCCCCTCCCTCACAGCCTCAGTTCGCTCGCTCCACCGCCGGTGCAGTGCTCTGGGTGCCGGGGCTGCGAGCTCCTGGCAGTCAGGGGCAGGGGTTCTGGGGGCGGTCAGGGAGAAGGGGTGGTTGGGTGGGGCAGGAGTGCCGGGGGGCAGTCAGGAAGGAGAGCAAGATTGGATGGGGTGGCGGGGGGCAGTCAGGGGTGGGGGTTCCGGGGGCTGTCAGGGGACAGGGAACGGGGGGGTGTTGGATGGGGCAGGAGTTCCCGGGGGGGGCTGTCAGGAGGGGTCGGATAGGGGGCTGGGCCACGCCTGGCTGTTTGGGGAGGCACAGCCTCCGCTAACTGTCCCTCCATACAATTTTGGAAACCCAATGCGGTCCTCAGGCCAAAAAGTTTGCCCATCCCTGATCTAAACCTTAAGAGTGACAGAGTTGTAGTGATCTATCAATTCAAAGTGTCTTTCAGGGCAACCCCAAGAGGCAGCCCCAGGGGCTCTCTGCCTTCAGTTCAGAGTCTCTGGCCCTCCAGAGTTCAAACACCCAAAAAGATGGAAAATTTTCCTGTGACTTGTTTTATTTCCTTCATTCAGCTTCCAAACCCTCAGGCCAAGCTCCCTTGCTGGTACCATTTCCCAGGTGCAATAGGACCATTAACCAGCCCTTTGGATTGGGGTGATTCTTGATGGCCCATCTGAGGTTGATAGTTCTTCTGGATTGGCTGGGGGGAGGGGGAGATCACAAACTCAGGACAAACATGTTTAAAGTTATGAAGCAAAACTTGCGTATTTTCTTATGGCCTGGAATGCCGACCTTGCAAGTGAGATTAGGGCATGCAGCAAGTTAGACAAGCGTTTCATAAGCACTAAATACGTTCTTCTCAGACTAATACCTACTTTGAGCAAAACTAACATGCAGGTGACCTGGTCTGGGCTCCAGCTAGGAAGTTGCCAGTTCTCAGCTAATGCCTGCAGCCTGGGCAAGAGCGGGCATCTGGCCTGCCAGCATCACGTCTCCTATTTTACAAGCCTCCTGCTTTATTCGCGTGCTCTGCTTTGAGCTCTGGTCAAGTGAAAAATTCTCTACGTTATTTCAGAGCTTGTCCCCACAGGGCCATCGGGAAAATTAATCTGAATTCACTATTAAAGTGGATTGCTGCATTAAACTCCAGTGTGGACTCTTGTCACGGTTCCACATGATCTGTGCTCTGCCCCAGTATTAAACAGTCCCTTGGAGAAACACCCCCAAGAGGTCCCACTCTTCCTAAAGGGTAGGCCACAATGCCTGTGAGACTGGGCTCCGGCACTGGGGCACTGACCGCTGCCTTTGCTTAGGGACCTTGTCAAAGGCTTTCTGAAAATCTAAGCACATTGGATCCACTGGATCCCCCTTGGACTCAGGAGATCTGGCTTTGATTCCCAGCTCTGCCCTGGACGGTGTGACCTGGGGCAAGTCTCTCAGTGCCCTGGCTCCCCATCTGTAACGTGGGGTTAGTGACCCCCCACTTCGTGGGAGGTGTGACAATAAATCCATTCATCTCCGTGAGGTGTTTCCCATGGACAACCTAGAGTGCTCTGTGCTTCAAGCTGAGGATGTAATTCCCCGCTCGAGGAGACATACCCGCGCTAGCTCTGGTCGAGTGGGTGCACTCAACAGAGCGCGTAGCTGCAGTGGGCCGGGCTGGCTGCTCGCAATACATACCCCTCCGAGATGCTAGGCATGTACTTGGGGCAGCTAGCCCCCTGTGCCACCACGGCTGTGTTCTCAGTGTGCTAGCTAGCGGGGATATCTTCTCAAACTGTAGCCATCCCCTTAGGTGGTAGGATTTTTCTAATGAGCTGTCCAATCTAGTATCAGGCAGATCTCTCCGTGGGGCTCCCCTCACTTGCCTTGGGAGACTTTCACAGCACAATAGGACATCATCGGCTAGCTAGGCTAAGATTGCTGGGGGTTCTCCCAGTTGGGTTCTAACCCCGGGGAATCTCCCTGCACTCTGGGGTCTACACCCTTGGAGGATTTGAAGGGAGTTAGCAGGTCTCCTATCCCCCACCCCTTCACCTCATGGAGTGTTTAATACTGCCTGCTGCTAACGGGCTCAGGCCCTTTGATTTGTACTGTTCTGCTCTGCGTGCCCTTCGATGGTCCCCACCTTTCTGGTCTCGAGGTTCCCAATTTACAGCACAGGCCGGCCGGGTGGAAAACAGACACATAGAGCAGGGAGAGGACGAGAAGCATTGTTAAAGGCCAGGTGGTCCGATACTGCCTAAGGCACCTAGTTGTGCCAGCCAGGCTGGGGCTGTGGGAAGGGGCAAGCTACCCCCTAGCTAGGTGTGTACGATAGCTGGTTCCTTACAAGCCAGGAGCCAGAGTCACCGCTGGGCTGGCACCGGGGCAGAGCTAGTGAAGACTCAGTTTTGTACCTCCCCTGCGTGGCGGGGTGGGGGCAGCATGTGTCCCGTTGCCATGGCCACTACAGGGCGCAGAATGACCATGGTGCAGGTTCAGCCCATCGACTTCAATGGGCTTTGGACCTATAGAGGAGGGCTGCCTCTTGGTGCACACGGCCTTTAATTCAGCCGGGTAACCCGGCTGCAGTAGCCCGTGGCCAGCCCTGATGTCACTTGCAGCACCCCGAACCACGATGGCTTTGCAGCACTTCCTCCTTTTCAAGCATCTTCCTCCTATTGAGTATTATGGGTTGCGTCCCGCACACCCTCTCCCATGCAACAGGCAGATAATGCACAGGACAGGTGTGTTTTGGTGGCACAATAGTGCCCCCTGTTGGCTAGTCACTTCATGAAGTTATTCTCCAGTTGCATAAAGGAGAAAGACAGATCTCTGGATTCTCTTTTAACCGTTGAAACTATACCGCGATGCCAAAACTCCCAGCAAATATATCCCATAATGCCCTGAAATAGTCCCTCCCCCCAACCATTCACTTTTTAGCTGGTGACCATGTAACTTTCCTCCCTGAGAAACTCTCCTCTCTGTCGCTATATCTGAATTCTGTGGGCCGGATCTTCAGCTGGTGTCAATTGGAATAAGCACCAGTGACTTCCGGGGGCTTTGCTGATCTAACCGGTTGTGAGGGTAACTTCACGGACTGAGGAGGCTGAGAGATGGCGAATGCAGGACACAGACGGTGGACTGTACGGTGTTTTGAACATCCCTGTTTAATGGAAAGAAACTATTTCCTTCCCCCATTTCAGCCTCAACAATAACAAACAGCCAGGGACTTGCCTTCGATCAGCTTTCTAGCTGGTTTGTACTTAATTAATTAATGTTTGTAAAGCTCTGAGATGCTCGGCTAAAAGGCACTCTTTGAAGTGCAAAGGATTATTATTAATAATTTACATAAGCCTTTCTGTCAACAGCATTCAGCTGCAACCTCTATGCCCTGCTCCTGGATACCAGTGGCCTAAACATAGAGTCACAAGTCCGGCTGCCTCAGCGGGCTTTCGGCTGGGTTTGAAACCGGCTCTCACATGATTAGGGCCAACCGTTCACCTGGTGGGTTTGCATTCAGGGAGGAAGGTGGGGGAAAGAAAATCCAGCGGTGACATCCATTAGAAATAATGTGAAAATGGGGAGGGGATTGCAGGGGAGCAAATGTGTGCCCCCCAAAGGCCCTCAAACCTCCTGTCAATCCACTGTTTACTATAAACATTTCAGCAGGTCCTACCATTTAGTGATCATCCAATATCCCTTAAATCAAAACCTAAACCTAATTTCCCCAATACTAATTTCCCCCTACTGTTACTCGCACCTTCTTGTCAACTGTCTGAAATGGGCCACTCTCATTACCACTTCAAAAGTTATTTTTCCTCCCTTGGTATCCTGCCATCAATTGAATTGTCTCGTTAGACTGACCTCCCACTTGGTAAAGCAACTCACATCTGTTCATGTTTTTATACCTGCTCCTGTATTTTCCACTCCATGCATCTGAAGAAGTGGGCTGTAGCCCACGGAAGCTTATGCCCAAATAAACGTGTTAGTCTCTAAGGTGCCACAAGGCCTCTTCGTTGTTTTTACCTCTGGTGCAGGCACTGGGGTGGCTCAGGGTAAAGAGAGAGCCAGGCAGAACCTGAGAGAGAAATGCTGACATGACTCATGCACTTGCTGAGTTTCCTAATGCTCTGTTTACACACACACACTCTCTCTCTGGGTTTTTGGCTTTATTGGCAATCAGCAGCTACTAGGAAAATTGGGCTTCCCTGGCCGGAGACCACAAAGGCTTCTGAGCGTTACCGGGAGCTTTGATTTCGAGGGTGCGGGTATCCCAGCAGGCGGAGCAGTCGCGTGTCAGGGACGAGATGAGATCCATTTCTGGAGAGATGAGCTGTTCCTTAGACAGCCCAGCCCTGGGCCAGAGAGTGATTCCAGGGGGATTTCCCCTCCGTCACACAGCCCTGGTTGATCAGAGGTGCTGGTGAGAGGAAGAGGCTGGGAGGAACTGTTCCCC
The DNA here is from genome assembly GCF_013100865.1 of Trachemys scripta elegans. Classification (NCBI taxonomy): domain Eukaryota; kingdom Metazoa; phylum Chordata; order Testudines; family Emydidae; genus Trachemys; species Trachemys scripta. The sequence goes on along the minus strand of NC_048317.1, from coordinate 6,226,725 downwards.
TGGCGTAGAGGAATCCTGGGGCCATGTAAAGCTGATCCACCTCAGCGCACAGGGGTGGTGCTGGAGCACTTTGTGCTCTGGCTAATCGTTGATAGAATTGTGACGTTGCACTCTATGATTTTATAAAAATATGCTAATGAGGGTGAATATACTGTAACTGGAATATGCTTCATGCAAAAGGTCTCTTGTAAAGTATCATTACAAAGCTTATAATCTACTGAGTGTGATCATCCGGTTTGTATGTATGTATCGCTCTTGTATCTGAAACTAGAAATATGAAGTATAACTCTGAGGGCCTATTGTAATTATGCGAAGTGTGGGCCACTAATGGTGGTTTGGAAGCTTGATGGCTCCCATTAACCAGGACAATGGACTGTAGATGGCTCCATTTACTTGTAAGTCTTCCTGTATACGTGTGTGCTGGCAAGTGGGTAATGAAGTCTTACAGTGACATGTGATCATGTCACCTGAACGGGAATCCATCTTTAACCTGGTGCTTTTGCATTGAGAAGGAGGGGTGGGAACCCAGAGAGGGACAAAGGATTCCCGCTAGTGCCAAAGCTATATAAGCGGGTGGAACAGAATGAAGGGGGCTGTAGTCATGAGAAATCCCCTAGCTACCACCTGAGCTGGAACAAGGGCTGTACCAGGGGAAAGGATTGGGCCCAGACTAGGAATGCGTTCAGTCTGTGATAGAAGCTCATTGAAACATCTCTGAGGGTGAGATTTCATCTGTATTCAGTTTTCTTACTGGATTAGTCATAGGCTTGCGTGTTTTATTTTATTTTGCTTGGTAATTCACTTTGTTCTGTTTGTACTACTTGGAACCACTTAAATCCTACTTTTTGTATTTAATAAAATCACTTTTTACTTATTAATTAACCCAAAGTATGTATTAATACCTGGGGTGTGGGGGGGCAATCAGCTGTGCATATCTCTCTATCAGTGTTATAGAGGGCGAACAATTTATGAGTTTACCCTGTATAAGCTTTATATGGGGTAAAATGGATTTATTTGGGGTTCAGACCCCATTGGGAACTGGGCAGCTGGGAGACAGGAACACTTCTTAAACTGTTTTTTGTTAAGCCTGCAGCTTTTGGGGGACATGGTTCAGACTTGGATCTGTGTTTGCAGCAGGCTAGCGTGTCTGGCTCAAACAAGGCAAGTTTCGGGAGTCCCAAGTTGGCAGGGAAAACGGGTTAGAAGTAGTCTCAGCACATCAGTTGGCAGCCCCAAGGGGGATCCTGTGATCCAACCCGTCACAAAATAATGTCCTTAAAGGGAGGCATTACATGCCACGGTAAACCAGAGCAGGTCTTGTGCCCTGTTCTGCCGCCTCCTTCTCAGCTGTGCTGAGCTCCCTCACCAGCCAATTTAAAAGTCCCTCCCTGCTCATGGTGACACCCGGGGTCATGAGACTGGAGATAATTGCAAACACTTGGTTTCCTCTGTGCTAACCTTGTCTGTTCCCTTGTGGCTCTTCATGCCTCCTGGGTAGTGAAATTGGGCTGGTCAGTTTCATTTTCATGTTTATAGTCAATTTCGCTTCCTTGTTCCCCAGGGACATTTAATATGGGCACCCCTCACTTTGGGGTCCCAGCGCTTTAGCAAGAGGCTTGCTATCAATATAGGCCCTCATTTCCCCTCTACTCGCGTTCCCTTGAGGCAACTGGCATGGTAGGAATTGCAGAGAGGCACAATTCTCATTCACCAGCCCAGTTAGGAGGAGGGAGGCAGTGTAGTCTAACGGGTAGCTGGACCGGGATTCAGGAGAGACCTGGGTTCTATTCCCAGTTCTGTCACTGGCCTGCTGGGTGACCTTGGGTATGTCGCTGCCCCTCTGTGCCTCAGTTTCCCCACCTTAAAACAATCAGACTGGCCGCCTTTGTGCAGCGGTTTGAGATCTGCTGAGAAAACCTGCGCCGTAAGGGCTGGGTATTACTATTTATAATAGCCCCATTCTGCTAGATGCTGAACAAACACACAGAGAGACTGGCCCCATCCTCAAACGCTCTGAGGGATTTTTGTGGGATTTGCGTTTCTGAGGCCACCGGAGAATGTTTAAAAAAACAATACCGGCTACAGCTAATAAAAATGAGAAACTAATGAAAAGCTCCCGCTAATGCCAGATCTTGCAAAATTCGAGGCTAAACTACCTAATGTCCTTTTAATTTCTGAAGTGTTAACCCCAAGTATCCTTGCCGAAGAGAAAGAAGAGTTGCTTTCTTAAAGATTAGCCCTTAATCTGTGCAAGAAAACTGTTTTCTCATGCAGTAGCATGTTTGTATGCTGCTCGGAGAAGAATGGGCATTGGGACCCGCGAATTGGTACCCACAGAAATAAAGCGCGCCACGAACGTGGCTGGAGGTGTGGGGCTTTGGCTGGAGGGGAAATGCAGTGTGCCAGACTCTCCATCTGTCAGTTAGGACTCATGATGCTTCCTTTCTCCTACACCTTGTTTCCGGGCATTTCTGTGCTGCAAGCACTGCTCAGGTAGGGATACCCAAGGTAGCTTTAATCTCGCCAACTCGGGTCCCCGAGCAGTGAAACCGCAGCAGCCTGAACTCCAGGCAGGGTCGTACCCGGAGAGACTGTAAGATCTTTGGGCTGAGGGCTGACTTTTGGGGGGCTCTGGTGATGGGGCCTGATTTTTGTCTTCCACTAAGCCCCATGGCACTCTATCTCCTTGGCTGATAGGGCACTGGCCTTACCCCCAATGCCCCAGCAGGGGGTAGGAGAGAGGGGTGTAGCTGGAGCACACTGCTCTACAGCTGTTTGCTGCTTCCCAGGGGCTGTGGGAAGTAGAGCATAAGTTAGAGCAGCCCTGAGGCTGCTCTGACAGTGGAGAAAAGATAGGGCCCTAAACAGGCCCAGAGTGCATAGGTGGCTTAGTCACCTTAACCTCCAACCCTGCTCCAAGTGCAGGACGAGGAGAGCTGAGAGTTGGTCTTAAAGCTCTGGTCTGGTGCTGAGCCAGCTGGGAGCACCGGGAATCTCCCCGCAGTGCCTGTTCGTTTTCTGTCTCCTTTTTGGCAGAGTGGTCCCGGGCCCTCTCACCTCCCTGCTGAGTTTCACCCAGGCCCATAGCCGAGTCCCGCACACCCGTTGTACGCAGCTTGGCGAGCGCTCTCTGTTGAGCAGATGCGCGATCCCCGCAGAACGCAACGTCGTTCTGTTTTTAGAGCACGGAAGGGGCTTCCTTTGTACTGATTGCTAATTAAATGGATTATTCAAAGCTGCGAGTACTGTACTGTGCATTGTCTTCTAATAGTTTAGATTCTGTCCCTGTGCCAGCTCCCATTTAGCAACAAAAACACTTATCTTGTTCTCCGCTATCTCCTCCTTTTCCATTTGTAGCCTTTCCTCTCCCTCCAAGTCTTTTCAGTCCCCACGCTGCAATAATAATTCTACCCGTCGTCATCTCCGTCGACAAAACACTGTTGATGTGACAGCTCCGAGCTATGGAGTCTCCGTGTCTTCTCGATAATTAATTAACTCATTGCGGGCCCTCCCTCACCAGATTTCTTTGAGAATGAGGCTCAAGCGTTGGCAGCCGGGCTCGGCCTTCTCTGCCCGACGTTTGCATGTGCCCCTCTTGGAGATGATGGCTTGGGCCTGCCAGGGGCCCGAAACACTTCAGAGGGTGTTGCCCTGTCTTGTCGGCAGCTGGGATTGTAGTTGCAGCGTGGACAGAGAATATCCACGTTGGGATGTCCCAGGCTAGGAATTCAGATGTGCACTGTGTGACGTATCCCCTTCTTAGATGCTGGTCCACCTAGAGGTGAACAGCCTACTACTGCTGGCAGCTAAAGGAGGTTATTCCTTTGGCTCACGTGGTAGGGGCCTGGGCTGTATTGCCCGGAGTTCAAACCCTGCTGCTGGCCCGTAGTAGGTGCGCTGTGTGAGACTCAGATCTGGTGCGCATTCACAGTGAGGAGAATCAGAGCTTGGGGGCCAAACTCCTCCTCTCCCACCCAGGAGTCTAGGAAGCGGCTGAGCTAGGACTTCAGTTTGGGCCTGTCCCTGCCTCCAAGCTTGAGGGATGAGGCCTCAAAAATAGCCCTTAGCCTCTCTGAGCCTTTTCCCACCGGCCGCGCTTGGGCAGAGGGGAAGGGGGCTCGTGGAGCTACTGGAAACCGGGCCCCCTCATTGGTCATTCACATGAGCCACTGAGACCCCTTGCTGCCTCTTGGATGCAGGGAGCTCCCTTTCGAGGCAGGGCTGTTTCCTACTGTCCAAACAGCCTCCTCCTCTCCTGGGTTGCAGACTGGCCGGAGAAGCCACCATCCGGGTTCTCTGCATCCCAGCGTCACATGTGACAGTTGAGAGAACGGAGTCCTGGGGCCTCCTACTTCCTCTTGCCCCGGGAGGGTAAATTCCATTTGCTGCCACCAAGTTACGGTAAAAAGCCCCTCTCGGCCAGCAGGGTGGATGGATGCGTGATAATGCCAGGCAAGGTGGCACTGATCTGTTATGGATGGCGGTGCCTGGGATATACCCTTGCTAGGAGCCCTCCCACCCACTCGCTTTGGACTGTGCTGTCCTTGGGGACGGACGCTGCAACGTAGCCGGAGTCGGGGCGCTGTCAGGGACTGGAGAGAGCAAACAGCTGGCCCTGGGGCTGGCTGGGAGTGGGTGGCATGGAATTTAACGTAACAAATTCCCTGCCAAATGCTGAGTGTCCGACCTGCAACCAGGTCCATCCCTGGTGTGACCCTACACAGCCCACAGAGTTTACACCCGTGGGGAGTCTGGCCCACCTGCAAGAGAGACGGGCTGTGCATTTGGCTTATCAGAGGCAGGGAAACGTGACTGATAAACTGCCAACCGCGGTAGGAGAGTCTGATGCTCCTGCCCTCTTACTGGGGCTTCACTGGATTCCGGCAGGCATCTCCCGTCGATCAAGGCATCACCACCAGCTCACACGTTGCCTTGATCTTCCCAGTGCTGCCTCCACCTCGGCTCCTGGCTCCTGTGTGAATGTTGTAACTGTCCTGTGGCCACTTGGGACATCACCCTTCGCAGGGGCAGTGAAGGATGGAGCTCAGCTCCTCCCGCTCCAGTGATGCAGGCCCTTCCCTGCCACTAGAGCCAAAGGAGATGCTCTGTTAGCATCCAAACATGTGTTACGATCATAATTATAATCCTGAGCTCTTCCATAACGTTCTTCCTCGTGTCTCAAATGCTTTACCAAGGAGATCAGTATTGTCAGCTCCATCTTACAGAGGGGGAAACCGAGGCACAGGGTGGAAGCGACTGGCCTAAGGTTACCCAGCAGGCTAGTGCCAGAGCTGGGAATAGAATCCAGTTCTCTTGAGTTCCAGTCCAGTGTGTTATTCACTAGGTGGTCGTTGGTCAGTTTATTGTTTTATTTGTCCCTGTTACCCATAACACTCTGGAGTCGTGAGCAGGGTCGGGACCCCCTTTGCTCCCCCGCAGAGAGCACAGCACAGCGTCAGTCCGGCTGGAGGCACAGCGTCGCCGGAAAGAGCTGAACGCGCCGGGCCCACAGGAAATCAGCGTGTGCAAGGCAGCCCATCACAGCAGAATAAGCCGATATAAAATAAGTTTTGTTTTGTTTTTTACCCTGAAATCTGGTAGGGACTCCACCTTCCCAGACGCACGTCAGAAGCGAGTTTGAGGATTTAAGCCTCAGGAATGGAGCTCTCAGGCCTGATCGTGGAGCGACTGGTTCCTGCCTATCGGCGCATCCACAGGAGGTGGTGGGATTTGAGCTGGGAGCTGCCGCAGGCCTCTGACCAGTGAGCTGAGTAGTAATAATCCTGCCTAGTGCCGTTGGGCGGAGGTTCTCAAAGCACTTTATACACCCTCATTGAGGCTCGTGACAGGAGAGAGGCTAAGTGTCGTGGGAGCCGTGCGGCTCCCCTCTGCAAGCACTGCTGCCCTCCCACTTTCCAGGAGGGCAAACAGGTGCATGGAGAGGTTAAGTGACTTGCCTGCAGAGTCCGAGCCTAGACTATAGGCTCCAGGTGTCCTGGCTTCTGTCGGACTGCTTCAGCCGCAATTCTCAAACTCGCCAACGGAGGGAGCCATTGAACAGGAGCAGATCTGAGGTTCCACGGGGGCTGGCTGGTGCCTGGCGGGGGCTGTGCCGTAGATAGGGTGACCAGACAGCAAATGTGAAAAATTGGGACAGGGGTGGGGGGGGGTAATAGGAGCTTATATAAGAAAAAGACCCAAAAATCGGGACTGTCCCTATAAAATCGGGACATCTGGTCACCCTAGCCATGGAGGGCTGCCACGTGGGCTGCCACTCAGAGGCCGTATCGGGTACAGTGGTCAGCACTGGCTGTGTTTTGATCTCAGCAGCGGGCACATGGTTCTCTGGATAAGCCATCACAGAGTGGAGCTTAGACTGAATGCCACAGTTTTTGGGTGCTCGGAGATGCCCACTCCAGCAGCTGGCACTTGCATGGTCCAGTGCTTCTTGCCACGCAACCCAGGTATAATGTCCGGTGCGATTGCAACTCATGCCTGCATTGGTAGCCCAAAGCGTCGATGGCTTAACAGCCGTGATATCGGTCTGCAGATCAATGCAGCTATGGGGTACGCAGCAGCTACCCCAGACGTTTCATCTGTCTTTAAAGCACTTTCCAAACTAATTAGTCAACTACTTGCAGGTTAACTAATTAAACTCTCTGATGAGATAGGCACGGAAGTCTTAGCCCTGCTTTATATGTTCGGGAAACTGAGGCACAGTGGTGAAGTGTTTGGCCCAAGGCCACAGAGGGAAACTAGCGCCAGCCCTGGGACTAGGAGCCAGGCATTCCTGGCTTCCAGCCCTGTGATCAGATGGGGAGGCCATAGGGCGACACTCCATTACACAACAGTAAGTAAGAAGCAGTCTAGGGTTTTAAGCCGCCTGCCTGTATCTCGCGTCTCTCTGGAACGAGGTTATATTATTTTTATGGTAAAACCAATACAAAGTAAATTGAAGCGAGGGGGCGGATTGGGAACAAAGCCCTGTCAGGATTTAAATGTCAAAGCCGGGGATTTAACACAAACCCACCCAGCTCGGTAGTTCGTAGGCTGCGGATGCAGTGGGTGAATAACCGCTGAAGGCTGAAAGCTACAGATAGGGACGTGTAGGAGGCAGAGGGGCTCACTGGAAACGGGAGTCAGAGTCTCGTGTGGCGTAAATTGGCGTAGCTCCATTGAAATAATTGGAACGGTGCTGATTTACGCCAGCTGAGGCTTTCTGAGGGACAAAGATGAGAAAACCGGTCAACGCTTCAGCTTGTGAAACTGAAAGCCCTGTCCGTGCTACAGACAACAGGAGAGACGTCCCATTCTCTGGCTAGTTAACTTCCCACTCTGGCAAGTGTCAGTCATCTCCCAGCAGCGCTTTCATACTCCTATAAAACAAACGACTGTTTATTTGATGCATAAAATGTCTGAATCATCAGACGTCCCGTCAGAGAGCAGATGCAAAACCAGCCGATAGCTTAGAAGAAAAAGGCCCTGGCTTGTCTGTCTCCCGGCCGATAAATTTCGGTGAGCAGCGGAGGTTCTGTGTTCGCCATTGTTCCAGGCAACTCTGCTGCCTGGAGAGAGATAAGGCGGGGAGGAAATAGAGGGAATGTGAAATGAAATTCTCCCAGGTTCGTAACCATCAGATGCCGGCTGCCTGTTTATTCACAACATGTAAAAGGCAGGAGATAGGATTCAGTGGGGAGAGGTGAGCATTTGAAATGTATCCAGGGAGAGAGGCGAAGCTCTTGAACGTAGCAGGGCTCTAAGCGTGTGTGTGTGTGTGTGTGTGTGTGTGTGTGTGTACACACAGGCAGGGGCAGTTAGCAGTGTGTGTGTGTGTGTGTGTGTGTGTGTGTGTGTGTACACACTGGCAGAGGCAGTTAGCAGTGTGTGTGTGCATGTGTGTTTACACACAGGCAGGGGTGGGTGAGTGGAGTGGGAATGAAGCAGGTGGGTTGATTTGGGATAAGAGGGAAGGCCCATGTCCAGCACTAGGAAGACCGGGGGTCCTGGCTCTGCGGGGTTCTAGGAATGGCCTCGGCTGGGAACTCCTGGGTTTCCTAAACAGGGCAAAGCCCTGCTTGCTCAGTGCTGTGTCCCCAGAGGAATGGTGACCTGGATTGACCAAAACCCATATTTTGCCTTGAACAACTTATTTCATGCTGTGCAGGGTCCCACCAGCTCCTCCTGCCTTCCCGTTGTCTCTTCTTCAGCGAGGCAGGAGGGGGAGAAGTGAAAAGAAAAGGGGACATTGATCAATATATCTCCCCCAAGCACCATTACCCTGCCTCCCGGGCCACGTGGCTTCTTTCCCTGATGTGATCTGGGGGTTAACATTGAAAGTTTTGGTGGAAAGGGGGTGGTTTTTTCTGCCAGTTGGCTCAAAGATCCCCATGCCATCTTGGCCTCCTGTGCCTGTCCCCACACGCTAATCCCAAGAGCTGGCGGAATTTGTTTTCAGCTTTCCTATCAGAAAACGTGGCTTTGCTGAAAGTGACCTTTTCTGCAGGAAAATTTCTCTTGCCACGAAACATTTAACTGTTCCCGATCAGAGGAATCAAAGCGAACGGTTTTGTTTTGCGATGACTTCACGGAGAGGATGTTTTCCAGTTTGGCAGCTTGAATTCTTTCGTTGTGTTTAAAAAAAAAAAAAAAAATCTTTGACACTTTTTGCTTTGAAGTTTCCAATTCAAAACTTTCCAGATTTTTTTTTTCATTTTGTGAAAAAAGATGAATTTCCGACTGGGAATGGAATCAAATTCCCTCATGTCCTAATTTCCCCTGGGATGAATGTTCCAGGTTCTGAACGGCTCTGCTCATTGCACGGTGACGCTCCAAGTGCAAGAAGTTTTCCCTTCGCACTCAGCCATTCCAGCAGGCACCACTGTCCATGTCCTCCACCACTGTCACACTGGGGTTTCATAAATAAAGCCAGAAGGGTTAAAAGCTCATGTTGAACTTGCTCTACTATCTCCTCCGTGCTCCCAGCTGCACCAGCGCTGTTAGGGGATTTCCTGCAACGAGCGGACCGGCCTTCCAGCAAATGTTCCACGCGCCTGAAAAACCAACTGTGGCAAGATGCTGGCAGGGTACAGGATTAAGGTGGCTGTGCAGAAAGTGCATGGAGGCTACATCAGTTGTGGGGGATTTGGGTTGTTGGGCCCCTTGTCTCTAGCGTTCTTTCCAGGGGTGAGACCTGAAGTGAGCGTTTTCTAGCTTTGTAACGTTTGAGTCCCTACGTTCTGGGAGTACAGGGAGAGCAGAAGGCGCTGCTATGCAGTGGCAACCTTCGCTCCTGAACAAATTCTTTTTGTAAGTGACCGAGATAAAGGCCAGAATTTGATCCCAGAGGTTGATGGGTCAAACCCAGTGTAGCCAATAATACCTGGTGTAAGCAGAAAAATCCGCTCCGGTAGCTGCAGCTGGCTGAGTGAAATGTTACACCTGAGTGGGCCTGTCATTTTTCCAGTCGAAGGCAGCACTATACATGCAGACAAACCGATAAATCTTAGCATCTCCAAGCGGGAGAACTCTGTCTGGCAAAGGCTGAGGGCTAAAAGACGGCGAATGTTTTAAACACCTGGATATTTTAATCAGTGCTGAATTGCAATGGATTTTCTCAGGAAGATGAGAAGGTCAGGACCTCAACCTGGCTTCTCTTCCAGTCTCACTGCTGACTAGCTGGGGACCTCGGCCAACTGTGGAAGGGGTTGCTCACCTGTGTCTGTCTTGCAAGGGGGCTGGGAAGGTGAGTTAGTGTCAGTACAGGGCTTTGAGGTGCTCGGATGGAAGATGCTACAGGATAGCGAAGCACTATGAGAGCAGGTTGGGACGTTTTTGATGAACCATTTTAATGGAAGATTCCCATTTGCCAAACCCTGAGGTGCTCCTGGGAGAGAGGGAGTGTTCTTGGGGGAGAGGGTTGCTTTGGATGAATTTCCCACTGCACAAAGTTTTGGGAAATTTTTTTGAACTATCAGTGTCCCGTTTTGACATTTTTAAAATGAGAAAAAAAAAAATTCAGGTCAAAACCATTTTTGTTTAGCCATTTGAGTTAATTTAGAGTTTTAAAAAAAATTGATGATTGAAATCAAAATGAAACGATTCGATTGACCCCAATCCAAACATTTTTTGGATGTCCCAACTGCAAAAACTTTTGAGACTTGTCTCTTTGTCCTCATTTGGGACGGGAACATTTTTTAAAATCTCAATTTCTCCCGGAGCTAGAAAACGGTGTCCTGTCCAGCTCTAATGATTTTTGGTGTCGAGTGGGTATGACGAGCTCCATTGTAATGCGGCTGATTGTTTGTACTGCCCCAAGGACCTGAAGGTGGTTTATAACCATTAACACACCTGATGGCGAAGCTGGTACTTGTTTTCCCATTCTTAGCCAGGAGTGTTGTACTACTGCTTTAAAAGACAATGTTGTCTGGTGACTGGAGAAGAAAGTGAGGCCCAGAACTCCTGGGTTCTATTTCTGGCTCGGCGACTGATTTGATCCTGGGCAAGTTACTTCAGCTGTCGGTGTCTGTTTACCCCATTGTGGCAGGTGCTGTAAAAGACACTGAAAGACGGTCCCTTGCCCTGAAGAGATTGTTCTACATGGACAAAGGGTGGGAGGAGAAACTGAGGCATAGACAGGTCAAGTGGTTCCACAGCTGAGAACAGAACTGCCCACAGTGAGGTGTCCACTGGCATCTCAGGTCTAGCATAGGAGAAGGGCTGATCCCAACTCAGCCGTACAAGGAAAGGGGATGGATCACTTGATGAGTCCCTGTTCTGTTCATTCCCTCTGACGCACCTGGCATTGGCCACTGTCGGCAGACAGGATACTGGGTAGACGGACCTTTGGTCTGACCCAGTCTGGCCGTTCTTATGTCTGTTCCTAGCCACGTCAGCGTTAATTGCAAATCCACCAGCTCTGCTCTCCCCTCAAGAGGTTGAGTTGATGCGCTTGCTGCTTTTCTTGAGGTGATGTAGCTCTCACCTGGGTTATTAAAGCGTGAAATTTACATGGTTCTCAGGCTTTTTCTGCTGAGCTGGGAGAAATCCAAGCCCTGGATCTCTACCCTCCCTCTAAACAGGTCCAGCTGCCGTTGAGTGAGAGAGAGACAGCATTTCAAATTAACCTTTCCCTCGCTGCGATCCTAGTCCCAAGTGCGTCCCAGGGGAGCACAGCTCTCCAGGCTAATGACCATAAATGTGCTTGGAGGTTGGCCGTGTCTATGAAACAGGGCTGGGGCAGCTGAGAGAGTCCAGATCTCGCCCCCCCCCCCCCACGACCCCACCCATGTGCTGCTGGCTACTCCTCCACGCCACTGCCCCGGTCTGGCCATTAGAACGTTAGGGCCTTATGTGTCCCGTGGGGTGCAACCCAGAACGGTGCTCATTAAAATCAAAATAATCCCTGAGAAATACTTCCTGGGCAGAATGACCATTTCAGCCCAGAGAGCGAGCTGGCAGTGAAGGAAAACAATCTGAGCTCTCCCAAAGGCCTAATTATTAGCTAACCCCTCTGCCACCCAGATGCCCTCAGCATCTCCTGGCTGTTCAGTTGCTCGCCGTCCTGCAGTCTTTCTCGCCAGGCCTGGAGCTGCAGGTGGGCAGCTGACACGGCAACGTTCTCCAGCACAGGAAGGGACGGCTGTTTAATTACACGTTAAGGAACATGCAGCGGCGTCAGGGGAATGTACTAGGGTTGCTGTGTCATTACAAGGTAAAGAAATAATGCATTGGCCCCTACGCTGCAGAGCAGGTTGTGCCAATGTGGTGGAACGTGGAACGGTATCTAACCAAGAACCGGATTTGTCCTTAGAACTCCAGCCACATCCCGGGGTCCCGTTGAAATCAGTGGCAAGGAAAGGCCACCGATTGATGGGACAGCCATTTGGCCAGAAGTTTGAGAGCGCGTCTTGCGACAGTAACACACTGTTGTTGAAATCCTGGCCAAAGTGCAGCAAGCCTCAAAGCGTGAGACAAAGGCAGGGTGGCCGCCCAGGCATCTGTATGCACAAGTCTGCCCACTGGCTGGGTGCCTGGCTGGCTTGAGAGGAAGAGTTGGTCTTGTCAAAGTGCTGGATTCAGAGACCGGGGCTTCACCACTGACTTCCTGTGTGACCTTGGGCAGGAGAGATGAAGTCAAGCCAACCTCAAACGAGCCAAAATCACACGCCAGGATCCCCCGGTACGTCGATTGGCTTAAAACCCTGGAGACTTTAAAAATGCTGGGTTTTTTTAAAATATGCCTTCTGTTTTTCAAACCTTCAGGTTCACGTTTTCCAGGTTTTTTTCTGCCACCACGAGGGTTAAAAACAGACACTTAAAATCTTGCCTGGCATGTAAAAATAGAATATCGCCCCGGGACTGCAGAAGCCTGAAACTTGAAGATCAAAACCAAATACCACGAGAGTTGGCAACGCTGGCTCCATGTCCGCTCTGTTTTGATGGGGACGCTCTCCAGGGCAGAAGCTCTCATGGTGTTTGGACAGCAGCTGGCACAATGGTGCCCAGATCTCAGCTGGGCCTCTGGGCACTACTGGAATATAAAGACCCCTCTGGATTCCATTGGCCTCTGGATAAGCCCCCGTGTTGTCAATGGAGTTGCTCTGGATTTGCGCTGTGGTATCCGGGAGGGGCAGCTGGTAAAAGTGTCGACGTCCGTTGGGCAGCAGCGAGGCGGATGGGTATGAGAGGGCGAAGTCTGCCTCCACGACTGTAGCCGTTTTGGGAACGTGGCCAATATCTCAAATGGGAAGCCATTGACCTGATCAGACTTGGGAAATTTGCTTTATGGGCTCTACAAGGTGCTCAAGGGAACTAGTGCAGAGGGAAATTACATTAAAAGCTGACGGTTTTAAAGCCAGGAGCTGGAGAAACTTGACACGATCTAATCCTCCTTCCTCCACGTAAAAATAACCCCATTGATGCAATATGTAATGCTGCAACATTGCATTTCTAGAGCCCATTCTTGTATTTCTGTAGCCTTTAGACGCCCCGCTGGGATCGGGGCCCCTTGGGCTAGGTCTATACAAACACATAGTGAGAGAAAATCCTGACAGTCTAAATAGACAAGCCAGACAAAGGTTGGGAGAAGGGAAGCATTGTAGATGGGTGTGGCACAAAGTGGTTAAGTGACATGGTCAGGGTCACACTGGAAGACCGTGGCAGAGAGGAATTGACGCAAGGTGAAGTGAGTCCGAGTCTTTCCCTTCCAAGCAAGAATGTCAAGCCATTTAATCAATTAAACTTCACAACACCTCCCTTCCACAAGGTGTGTATCATTATCCTTGCGTCACATGGGGAAACCGAGGCACAGAGCGATTAAATGACTTGCCCAGGGTCCCATAGCAGGTCAGTGGCAGAGTTGAGAGTAGCTCTGAGCCATGTCATCTCGAGCATCCACTCCCCCCTGAATAAGATGAGAAACCCTGCGTGACACATAAGGAGTCAAACACCGACCCAATGCCAGTTTGCTCCCAGTAATAAAGGAGCGAATCACAAACAGAGGGGAAGTGAGTGACAAACGACGGGATTTTAATCTCCTCGCCCAGGCCCCGTGTGTAAGTGCGATTTTGCATGAGTAATTCCATACATTTTTAATAGCGGCCCCTAGAGCGAAATCAATCAGGCCGGGCCTTTGAGTTTCCCGAACATGATGCGATTTCATTTAAGAACACGCCGTTCAGAACAGCCGCTCCCCAAGGCAGGGGGCTAACAGCGGGGCAAGTGGTGTGGCAGGGGATAAAGGGAGGTGCCAAGGGCTGGTGAGAGACAGCACCTGATGGGAGAACTGGTTACAGGCAGTGGAGAGGAGGGGGTATTTGTGCCTCCGTTTGAGGCTGAAGGACGCCAGCCTGGGAAGCAGGGCTGGAAGAAAGCACTCAAGACGATTGAGAGTGTTTTAATGAAACGTTTTTTTTTTTTGTCGGGAAATGCCGATTCGCCTGAGCTGGTCCACTTTGTATAAATAATTAAATATTCCTGGGGGCAAAGAGAGAGAGAGAGCAACTCTATTTCCCAGCAGTCCAGGCGTTCACCTAGGACGTGGGAGATGCAGGTTTAAGCCAGATTGGGTAGAGCAGGGATTTGAACCTGGGTCTTTCCCCTCCCTGGTGAGTGCTCTGCGTAAGGGACAAGCAGCTATTCTGGGGTGGGTGCCTCTTGCTCTTGGGGGGTTTTGGGGTTTTTTTGGCACAAAAGGTCTCGTTTTCATTCCACATCACATCAGAACGAAAGTAAATTTCGAAAGCTCAAAATTTTTCATTGCACGGAATTCTTGTTTTCTGGCCAGCCCTATAAATCAGCCAGAAAGACTCGCGTTATTTAAGAGTGAGGGTCGCTACTGGAGCAGGGTCCCAAAGAATGAGATGGGAACCTTTCGATTCAGAAAGGCTGTCGGTCTAAAATATCAGCTTCACCCACGAGGCATTGGGCTCGGTGCAGGAATCTCTGAGGAGCCCCCCCGCCCCCGGCCCTCATTAAGCGGGAGCTCAGACAAGATGATCACATGATCCCTTTTGATTGTAACCATCGAGGAATGGGGCTGGATCCAGTTTCAGTCCGGCCTTTGTGACACTGAAATGCCAGGAGATTTCGATTCCCCAAGGGGCTGGAATCATTTGCGGCTCAATCAGATTCTGCCCTGAAATGCTGCTCAAACGTCAGCCTGCAGCCCGGCTCCACTCACAGCTCTGGAGAGAGGGACGCAGTGTCGGGAGTTTCTAGGAATAGCTTTGAAAAGGCACCGATTGGTATTCTGCGCACTGCCGGCTCCATTCATGGAAGGGGGCCAGAACACTTAATAAATATTAGCTAAGCCTTGTGAAACCCTTGGTGCGAGGGAAGGGATATATACGGATCACGTCTTCTATTGCTGCGCTGGAAAGCGCACACCTCTGGGGCAGAACGGCAGCGCTCCGTAGCAGCACGTGTGAACTCTACACAACAGGCCATGACAGGACGTGAAGAACATTGGATCCAGGGGAAAGTGCTCATGCCAGGCTGGAACTAGGCCAGAACCCACTGGGTTTATAATGTCACTAACTGGCATGAAAATGCTCCCTTAAATGGCCAGAAACATTGAGGACCTCGGCTTTCCGTGTCCTGTGCTGGGCTATGCCCACAGCACCACCCTGGCATTACCTTTGATAAGATCACGACCTTCTGAGTCAGCGCTCTTTCTTATTCGCCTCGCCAGGGAGTCTTGGGTCGGATCCTCAGAGATATCTGGTGCATAACTCCCATGAAACCCCCTGATACCTTTGAGGATCTGGGCCCTAGTGCTTTGAGTTAAGGAGAAGCGTCTACCCTAAAAGACTCTGGTCTCTCATCCACTAACAATCCTGGCTTTGCCCTCCTTAGCTTCGGAGTTCTCACGCGATCACTGCCCAGCTGCAGGGAAAGGCACTGGGATAGTGTTAGCTTCGTCCCTGGATGCCTGTCATCCCAATGCACAAGATTTACGTGGACGTTACCGCCCCGGCAGCTTGGTGTTGCTGTTTCCTGGCTGACTGCCCGAAGGTACCCGCGGCCGCTCTCTTTATGGAGTACACATGGGCCTTGTCTGGACCCCGAACCCGTCCCTGTTCAGCCAGCGGTGGTCACTGTAGCAGCTAGCGGTGCAGACTCCAAGCATGGGCAAGGAAAGCTGCATTCGCACCAGCTGAACCTGTCCCAGTTTCAAACGAGCGCACAAGGGCGGTTCCACTCATATTTTGTGTTCGTGCAGCTGCCCGGGTTGCTGCCTAGCAGTGGCTGAATCCCTGAGCTCTCCCATACCCCATCGCAGCCAAAAGCTTCAGGACCTTCCCTCCCATCCAGGGTGGGGGAAACCTCCTCAAGATCCTCCTCCCCGGGGGTCCTGACCCCCAGCTTGAGAACCTGTGCCCTAGAGAGAGACAACTTCTCGGCCCGGCCCCGATGGCCAAAATCCTTAAAAGTGGGGAGTGACGCCCAACTGGAGACACTTAAAGGGGCCTGGAAAGTGCTGAGCCTCCGTCCACTGGAAAATCAGGGACCTTTCAGGCAACTCGAGTTGGGCAGCTAGAAACAGGGACATTTGCAAGCTCCAGTCTGTATGTGTGATGCAGACCTGAGGGGCTGTTCTTTCGACCCACCCACAAACCTCGGCCAACTCTGGCTAACGTGTCAGCCACCTCTTCCGCAAAGGGAGGCAGGAAACATTAGCTCTGTCTGATGGAAATGCAGCCAGGCGGGAGAGAGCAAAAGGCTAATGTTGGCTGGGTAGCTGCTAAAACTTCGACCGGGGCTGGATAGCACATCATTTAAGATGATATTTTTTTCATGCTGAAATGGAAGAAAGCAGCTGCTCTCTGTACAAATAAAATTAGGGCAAAGGAGGAAAGTAATTTTGTAAAAGATACCGGGAGATGCAGGAGAGGAGATGGAGAGGAGACAGATGAATAAACACAATCTACATAGAAACAGATAAAAAATTCAGTTTCTCCGCACACACATCCCTGGTCTCCCTTTCTCTTTCACACTGTACAGACACACTCCTACTTCGGCGTCGGTGCTCAGGCATCCATCTGGAACGTGGGAGGCAAATACAATGATCGTATTCTATCATGAACACGCAGCAACGTTTCTCCAATTATGTTTTTATAATTCCTCAGAATTAGACTTGGTCTTGAATAATATTTTGTTTTCTTTTCCCCGCTGTTTGAATTTTGTGCTGCTGGAAGGTGACAGAATGACATTCCTTTCGGCCCTAGTCTGGATCCGAGCCTCATTGTGGCAGGAGCTGTATGCATGACAGTTCTTGCTCTACAGAATGTAACACTCTAAATGGAGAAGAACTATGAAGGCTGGGAGAAAGCCGGCCCAGAGATATGGAGGTCAGAAATCTCAGAAGAGCTCTACTGAGCTATCAGAATTGACAATGATCATACGGCAGCCCTGCCTAGGGCGCCCTTCAGTGGCAGGCAGCAGCATGACAGGCACACCTGCCTCAGTTTCCCCTCCAGAGTCCCCAGAAATGGTGCTTAAAACCTTTGTGTGTGTGTGTGTGTGTGTGTGTGTGTATGGATGGATGGATGGATGGATATCCTTGTAGGGTTAGCTTATTACAAAAGTCCCATGCATATAAATCATAACAAGCCCCACCCAGCATCTCACTGTGCCCCATCCCCATCCTTCAGCCATCTCTGATTCTCTGGCTTCAGCTCTCTGGCTCAGCGTTAGCAGGTACCTCCCTCTTTCCAGGGAGGGCCTGAAAAGCTTTTTGCTCTGAGCAGGTTTCCCCAGAGATCTTCTCCAATCTCCTGATTGCTGGCCATCCCCTAACTCACCCAGTCTGTCAGACACTCCTTCAGGGACCCACCCTCTCTAGAGCCCAGGGGTCCTCTTCTAAGCCTAATTGGGGGGGGCAGGGTGCACTGGCCTCTTTCCTCTTAAAGGGCCACACCCTGTGCTACCAACTCTCGTGATTTTATCGGGTGTCCTGCGATATTTGGTGTCTTAAAGCCCCAGCTCCCGGAATGATACTATTATGTCAGCATCTCAGTTTCATTTAAAACAAAAAGTATTAGTGCTCATCGTTGCAGAGAAAAGCTTGAAAACATGAATCCTAAAGGCTCAAAAATCAGAAGAGACAGAAAAACAACCCCAACGACATTAAAAAAAAAAAAGCCTGGTTTTTGAGGTGCCGGGGACATGATTTTTGTAGCCCTGGAGCTGGCAGTCTTGCACAGCACCCCGCACCTTCCCACTTTTGATCCTCATCCCACTGCAGCTGCGGTAGATTTTGCAAGGTTGGGTGATAACCGTTGTAAGGTAGGTCAGATTTTTGATTTTTGCATTCCCTGCTCAGCAGCATGGTGCACAAATCTAAGTTACACATAAATGGGAACCTAACGAGACCAGCTACCGGGTTACATTCAAAGGATCTGATCTAGAAGTAATTCATTGGCTCAGGAGCTGTGTAATGGCGATAGCTGGGAATGGCACAATGTCCTCTGCTCTACCAAGCGGTCACACACACCGAATAGGAAATTCTAGCTCTAAGCAAGGAGCGATCTGGGTCTCGAAGCCGGCAGCTGGTATTTCGGTTAGGTACAAATGGGTGGAATTGTCAAAAAGCCCCAAAGTGATTTAGGAGCATGAGTCCGGTGCCCTTTGTGCGCTTAATACTGGCCTCTTTGTAAAGTGCTTTGAGATTTACTGATACCACGTGCTGAAGAAGAGGGAGGTTTTACTCTTACGTCACTTTGGTGCCTTTTGAAAATTCCGCCCACTGGTATCTAAATGATTTAATAATCCCTGCCTCTCTCCGTCGGTAGCTATCAAAGCACTTACAAAGGAGGTCAGTGTTCTGAGCACAAATCCCATTGACTTCTGCTCCTCAGCCACTTAGTCCTTTTGAAAACACCCCTGATATATGCTTTTATTTTTCAGTGGTAGCTGCTGTTGGTTATTTGTCCTAGAGGCACGCCAGCAGGCCCCAGCGGAGATGTGCGCTGTACTGGGCTGGGCACTGTACCTGCACGCAAGAGACGGTCCCTGTCCCAGAGAGCTCACAGTCTAAATAGATCAGACAGACACAGGGTGGGAGAAAAGAGCTGATGGAGAACGGAGGAACAGAGAGGCTGTTCTTCACCCGAACTCACCCAGGCAGTCTAGGGCAGAGCCAGGAATCAAACCCACACTGCCCGGCTACCAGCTGACCATTTTAGCACCATAGACTACCTACTTTAGACAACTGTGGGGTATTAATTAGTAGGGGCCCCATTGTGTTAATTATTGTACCCATAGTTACAAAACTAACCATAGCTACAAAACCCGTGAGCAGAAACTCAATGACTGCCCACTGGCCTTGAAGGTAGAACTGGCAAACGTCATCTTTGGTCCATACCCAAGAGAATTCTCTTTCCAGCCCATCTTACCAATTCAGTCCTGTAACAGGACTGATCCAGGCTCTTTCTGGCTTTCCAGGCTACCGGACCTCTTTGATTTTTTCCAAATGCTTAATTTCTACCCAGGAAAAATATCATAGCAATTTTCACTGGAGATATTTCCTCTTGCCTATTTGTTTGTCTTCTGAAACTTTTGAAAGCATTGAGCCCACTGACGTCACTGACGCCTCCTCATGTCTGGACAGTGGCCCGTGGAGGATACTTTTTCGGTACGCTGCATGGGGAATTGGATGTGATGGCTCTGTTCAATATTAATAGCGGTTGTGTGTCTGTTTTTCAGAGTTAGCTGCTAAAAGTTCTCGGCCACGTCCGCTCTGCAAGGAGAGGGGAGTGTGGGGTTTTGCCGGGAGTGGAATGATGCCCAGGTTCGTAATGCCTGGGCAGGAGAGTCTGTCAATTGTTGTAATAGTGAATAACTCTGGACGCCTTATTTCCACTCCGAATGTGTCTAGCTTCAACTCCCAGCCGTTGGATCGTGTTCGACCTTCCTCTGTTGTTCCCCTGGTAGGTCCTTATAGCCTGTAACCAAGTCACCCCTTAATCTTCTCTTTGTGAAGCTAAATGGATTGAGCTCCTTGAGTCTCTCCCTGTAAAGCAGGTTGTCTAATCTAAGCTGGGTGGTGGATCTACATGACTACATTACCCGCAGGCCGCCACTTATCACTCGTGCTCTGGCGTTCCATTGGGCTTCTCCATTCGTTGACGGGGGGTGGAGGGGATCCTGGAGCCACTGATATCAAGGGTGCAGCTGCAATGCGAGTTTAGTAGCCCTGCGAGGCCCGGGAAGTCTCCCCATTCATCCCCTGCCAGGGCCCTGCTAAGCCCACCAGGCAGCAGGCCCGGCGGGATGGGTCAGTTCTAGACAAGAGTTACTACAAGCCAGGAGCGGGGCCGGCTTGGACAGAGCTGCAGAAGGTGGGGGCAGCTATTGTCCACCCTGTGCGTGAATAGGACTCCCAGCCTCACACCTCTCTTCTCCCCACCTCGCCTCACCGCTGGGCTTCTCCTGGGCTTCAGTTGCTGCACTCTTGCTCCTCAGGACTGGGGGACTCTGCCTTCTACCGCGCAAATGGCCATGGCCAGACTTGCTGGGCTGATGGGCTGACTCATCGGGCAATTCCCAGGATCTTAAAACATAGCAACTCCAGAGCACTTACCCGCTGGCTACTTCTGGTGCTTGCCCTGAACGGCTGTGAAGTATCCACCCACCTAGCATCCACATAGGAAGGTGCAAGCATGACATGACTGGTCTCCAAGATTCAGAGGTCTGAGCCCCTCACCCCATTGGAATCTCCTTTCTCTGGGCCTTTGGGCTTGGAGCCGGGTCTGAACTTTCTGAAGGTTTTTGAAGAGAAATTTAGCTTGGTGGGAAGGGAGGTTTGGCCCATTCTAAGGGCGGGACCCAGTTTGAACTTCAACTGCCCAATGCCTGTGGGGCAGGGGTGTTTGGATCTGTGCGTTTGATCCAGGCTGTCTCTGGTAGCAGAAGTCTTTGAGGCCTAGGCCCAGTGACGCTTGGAGGAAGATGCAGCTGGGTTTAATCTCTGTTCCTGATGTTTCACTTTCCCTGCACTGCTGCGGTCACCCTCTACAAGCAGGGCCGGGTGGGGCTGGAATGGAACCAAATGGAAATCAGGAAACCTTGTTAGAGCCGAGATAATTGATTTGCAATGGGTTGGGATGGTGGCTTCCGGAGCCAACTGGAGACCACGGGCTTTGTGTTGTCTTGTTATTTATCCCCCCCCCCCTTTGCCTCTTTGATGACTGGACATCAAACCAGACAGGCACTGGAGAGCGACGCCGGCCCCCGAGCCTCGCCTGGCACCCAGGCAGACGGCTGCTTTTGTTGTCCATTGCTTTCAGTTTGCAGGCAGGTCGCTCTTCTTGTTCCTGTGGTTTGTCTCAGCTCTTTGTGGGTATAGCAACGTGTGTGTGTGTGTGTGTGTGTGTGTGTGTGTGTGTGTGTGTGTGTGTGTGTAATGGGGAAGGGCCTGGCAGATTGTGGATGCACCCATGGCCAGTGGGACATACCTAGGATGGGAGCTAAGTGGGGCGTTGCTGGTTTCATTCCCCCCCCCCGCTGTGTGTGTGTGCCCCAGGTTGCACTCCCTGTCCTCCTAGTGCATGGTGCATGTGTGTGTGGGAGGAGCCCCATGGTATGTTCCTTCCCTTCCCCTCCCTACCACGGGAAACTCAGAAATAAAACTCGATACTGTTATGTGCAAAAAATAAATCAATGAAACCAAAGCCACGCGATTTTCCTAATCTGTTTAAAGGGCAGCGGAGCATGGAAATGAGCTCCCTCGGCTCCCGCTGCTGGAAACCAGCGCCGTGTGCCACCAGGAAGGAGAGTCTTGACGATTGCCATCTCCGTGGCATGAGTTGCAGGGCGTTTGGGCTGCCTGCCGTCCCAGGGGAGGAAGGAGAGGGACGTCGGGTTCGGGGGGAAGGATCAGAGTGCCGCGGTTGTCTGAATCTTTGCACCAAAATCTCAGCCAGGCCATGGGCAGGGCTTGATTCTGCAAGGTGCTGAGCATCTGGAGTTCATCCGTGGGAGCCCCTCACCTGATCAGCTCCTTAGGGTATTCCAATGGGGAAATCAGGCTTTAGGGGACAGCTCAGGACTCTCCCCGCAAGGTGCACAGCTAACGAGGAGCCAGGCAATAGCACTGCAGCTGGGCAAAGAGACTCGAGTATCTCAGCCACTGGGCGAGTGCAGAACAGAGCGGGCAGCTGCTGTTTTAAGGGCAGGGCCCTGCTTTCATCTCAGTAACCAGGAGTCTGGCCAGGGACTTCCCCAGGAGCAGGATAGGGACCTGAAGGGAAAAAACAGGGGCTGGAGTTAAGAGTAGAAAGGATGCTCTAGAATCAGCATTGCTGATTCAAACCAGTCTCGTGAAATTTGGTGTTTTTCTGAAAGCCCCAGCTGCTGGAGTCATGGGATTTGGGAGGGAGAATCTCAGCTTTTGTTAAAAAAAAAAAAACGTTTCTAGCCCTTGTGGTTGCAGAGAAAAGCTTGGAAATGTGACCCTTAAAGGCTCCAAAATCCAACGGCTGATAGCCACAACCCAGCCCTCGTGATTTTTAAGCCAATCAGGCCTTGATTTTGAATGTTTGGGGCTGGCAGTGCTGGATAATAAAGGCTGCCTGTATCCCCCTTTGCACACCTTGGCTAGCCTGAGTCTGTCCGTGGTCCTAGGCTAATCCGTATGCTTCTGTTCTTGGTGGCAATAGTTGATAGAGGGGATGGGACAATGGGACTGCCTACAATTGCATATGACCCATCTGTGAGTGCTTTTAGCAAATATCTCCACTGGCCAGAGATGAGATGCTACTGGGGAGGGCTCTGAGTTACGACAGCAAATTCTTTCCCAGGTGTTTGGCTGCTGGGTCTCACCCACGTGCTCAGGGTCGCTGTATTTGGGGGTCAGGAAGGAATTTCCCCCCAGGTCAGATTGGCAGAGACCCGGGGCGGGGGGTTCGCCTTCCTCTGCAGCGTGGGCCATGGGTCACTTGCTGGTTTGAACTTGAATCACTGGTGGATTCTCGGTAACTTTGAAGTCTTTACATCGAGATTTGAGGACGTCAGTAACTCAGCCGGAGGTTCTGGGCCGATCGCAGAAATGGGCGGGTGGGTGAGATTCTGTGGCCTGTGATGTGCAGGAGGTTAGACTCGATCATGAGGGTCCCTTCTGGTCTGAGTCTGATCTCCTACGGCGGCTGGCAGGCACTGTGACTCTCTCCTGCTATTTCCCGCACCACTCTGCCAATAGCCCCCCAATCCTAACTACAGCCCTTGCTGGTATCCCAGACCTGGACTTCCCCACTGCTCTGCCAATGCACCTCACTCTGGCACACCCCCTGCTCCTCTGGGAAATGGCCAGATGTTCCCACGTGATTGAAGAGAGCTTCCTGCTCCCATCCCTGGATCCGGGACTCTGCTAGTGAGTGAATCCATTGCGTTCCTTGTTTCCTTTCCCTCTCCTGCCTTTGCCCCTATCCCTTTGGAATCCACTTGCACCCATTGCTCTTCGCGGGAAGTTGGCTGATTTTTGAGGCCTGTGCAAGTGCTTCCACGTGGTTCGTTAAGAGGCCTCGGTATAATTAAAGAGAGGAGAGAGAATAGAACCGTGTCAGCCAGAGGCTCCAGAACTCTTTTATCTGCCACATTTAAAAAAAGACAAAGAAAAAGCCGTAATTCTACCCCGGCATGGAATTATTCACGCTGCAAAGTAGCCCTATGGGCGTGAAGATATTACTGCTTGCTGGACATGGCTGCGGAGTGCTCCGTCAGTGATGTTTTATATACAAAGGACAAAGGCAGCAAAGCTGTGCAGAACTTGTGGGGTTTGTTGCTGCAGCTGGAGCTGGTGTGTAACCATTCCCTTCTGTTCAGATCGGCCCAGGTTCGTGTGATAACCCCGGCTGGTCAAACGTCTTCCATCAAAACTTCTTTTCGATGGGAAATGGAAGTTTTGGACATAATGAAATTTTTGCAGAAACCGTCTGCTTTTCTTGAACTGTGGTTGTCTGGAGACTGCCAGACGGTCATTTGAAAATGAAGTACTTGGGTTTAGACAAAAAATAACTCTGGTAGCAATGCACTTTGCACTGGTGTGTGTGTGTGTGTGTGTGTGTGTGTGTGTGTGTGTGTGTGTGTGTGTGTGTTTCCAAATCTATGCAGTTTGTTTTGGCATTAAAATTCCACAAGTGATGCTGTTGGTCTTCGATTCTGTGATGGCTGATTTTTTTTCCCTTTATGTAAAACTAACATTTTGGGTACAAACCATTTGATCTCTGTCGGCGAGTGTTGTGTGCAGCCCAGGGTTCTGTCCAGGGCTGACTTTTGGCTGAGTGACTGACACATCAGTGGGGTTGTAATGTGGCCTCCGTCTGAGGATACCACTCAGTCCTCCCTGCAAAATGCTCTTGGTTCCATAGAGGAAAAACCCCGTGTGACACCTGAATATTGATTTAATATTGCTGGTTAAAGTGGGCACCACTAGAAAGGCACAGTTCCCTGCTCCAAAGCCAGACGAGATCTAAAAAGGATGGTCCAGTGGTTAGGGCACTAGGCAGACATGGGTTAGATTCTCTGCTCTGCCACAGACTTCCTGGTGACCATGGGCATGTCATTTAGCCTCCCTGTGCCTCAGTTCCCCACCTGTAAAACCGGGATAGTAGCACTGCCCTGCCTCCCAGGGTGTTGGCAGGGTAAGCATGTTAAAGACGCTCAGCTCCTGTGATAATGGGGGGCAGTGGGGAAACGTGCTGAGCCTGGGATCAGGCCCACACTGGTGTGGCCGTGGCTAGTCAGGGCTGTGGATCAGGTCCGCACGTGGCGGTGGCTGTGCTCGAGATTAGCCGGGGCTCATGGTGTTCGTTCAGTTTATCTATAGGCTCTGGTAGCGCTGCTCCCTTCCCACTCAGGAGGGATTCCTGCTCTAATTCAGTCCGTCTGAGTGGGAAGGTAAGTTTCATTTTCAGACCCATCGCTGCTTTCCATTTACACCTCCGCCCCTGCAGCTCCCCACGTCTCCATCTTCCCCGATTCCCCTCCGTCCTGCCTCGTTCCCCAGCCCCGACCTTCCCCTCCTCCTCCTCGAATTCAGCACCGCACATGCCAGTGAGCGAAGAGCTGTTTGCTAGGCTGCTAACGTGGAGAGTCGATAATTTCCCCTTCAAGCAATTAAGACGAAGCCATTTCTCCTCAATCAGCCTATTTGAATATGGAAATGATTTTTAATTACTCGGAGTCAATATCATTTTATCACTAAAATATGTTTGAATTAGGTTTGCCTGTATTTGCAGGGAACCTAATAAGCTGCATGCACATTTGCTCCAATGCGTGGTTTGCAATGGTCTCATTACTGTAGGAAGGCGCTGCCCTTTGAGGGGATGGAGCTATTTAATGTCTGAGCTCCTGATGGAATGTGAAATACCGCCAGTTATTCCTTCTTTCTGAGCTCGGGCATCCCTCCTTCTCCATGCCTGGCGCCGAGAGGGCGGGGGACCCTTTCCCGGGTGGAATTTTCCACGGTCAGTGCTTTGTTCTCTCTGTCCCGCACTGGAGGGTGCTGTCTCCTCGCGCCTTCCCACCAGAATCCCACAGGATGGAAATGGGGCATGCTGCCAGCTGGGCACCATTAATAGGTGGCAGGTTGAAAACAAGCAGAAGGAAGTTCTCGCACCACGCACAGTCAACCTGTGGAACTCCTTGCCAGGGGATGTTATGAAGGCCAAACATAGAGCTGGGGTCAAAAAAGAATTAGATAAGTGGATGGAGGATAGGTCCATCAATGGCTATTAACCAAGATGGTCAGGGATGCAATGCCAGGCTCTGGGTGTCCCTAAAGCTTCAACTGCCAGAAGCGGGGAATGGGCAACAGGGGATGGATCACTTGATTACCAGTTCTGTTCATTCCCTCTGGGATGCTTGGCGTTGGCCACCATTAGAATACAGGACACTGGGCTGGATGGACCATTGGTCTGACCCAGTGTGGCCGTTCTTATGAGGCCCCCACCCTGCCCTGGCAGGAGGCCGTTTCTCTGCTTGCTTTACCTGAAAAGGGTTAACAAGCCCATAGGTAAAAGGAAAGGAGTGGGCACCTGAACAAAAGAGCCAATAAATAAATTAATGGAGATATCCCATTTCCTAGAACTGGAAGGGACCTTGAAAGGTCATTGAGTCCAGCCCCCTGCCTTCACTAGCAGGACCAAGTACTGATTTTGCCCCAAATCCCTAGGTGGCCCCTTCAAGGATTGAACTCATAAGTCTGGGTTTAGCAGGCCAATGCTCAAACCACTGAACTATCCCTCCCCCTGGAATAGGAAGGTAGAACTTTTTAAAATTGGGAAAGAAACTTTCCCTTTGTCTGTTGTTCTCTGGGCTGCAGGGACGGAGCAGCCATGCCGTGTAAGGCTTGAACTAGGTATGAAAATTCATCTTCTATACCTAGCAGAAATGATTTGGATAGGGAATGTTTAGTTAGACACAATCCGCTTTATTTTTTATTTTGGGTTGTGGATCTCCTCTGTGCTAACCCCAGGTGCTTTTGTTTGCTTGTAACCTTTAACCTGACCCCCCCTCCAAAGCTAGTTTGCGTGCTTAATTTTTGGAATTGTTTCTTTTAAGATCTAGCAAAAAGCCTAAGTTCCAGATGTAATTTTTTCCTTTTTGTTTTTAATAAAATTTACCTTTTTTAAGAACAGGATTGGATTTTTGGTGTCCTAAGAGGTTTGTGCATGTTGTTTGATTACCTGGTAGCCACGGCCAATTTCCTTTGTTTCCTTTCTCAGCTCTTCCCTGGGGGGGGGAAGGGGTTGAGGGTACCCCACAGGGAGGAATTTCCAAGTGCTCCTTCCTGGGTTCAAAGGGTTGGTTTGGGTTTTTTTTGTATTTGGGTGGTGGCAGCTTTTACCAACCCAAGGTCAGAGAAAAGCTGTAACTTGGGAGTTTAATACAAGCCTGGAGTGGCCAGTATTAATTTTTAAAATCCTTGCGGGCCCCCACTTCTGCACTCAGAGGGACAGAGTGGGGATTCAGCCTTGACAGCATCAGCCAGAAAGACAGGCGCAGTCTGCATGGCTTAGCCTCTTCCCTCAATGTCTCCCAATGCCCAGCAAGTCCAGCCAGCCAAATGTGTTGGGCAGCGAGGAGAGCATTGTACCCCTCCTCTGCAGCAGAGAGGTGGTCTGCATGGTCTGACAGCTCCCAGTAGCTAGAGCACTGAGATCCAGGAGATCTGCATTCGGTTCCTGGCTCTGCCACTGCTTCCCTGGGTGACCCTGGGCAAGTCATTGTCCCCAGTCTTCTGCGTGTGTATTCCAGCCATTTCTCCCATCCTTTCACTGTCTGGCCTATTTAGATTGCAAGCTGGGACAGGGACCATCTCTTACTATATGTCTGTACAGCGCCTGGCACAATGGGGCCTGAACTCAGCTAGGGGATTTCTAGGGCCCAGGTTAGCTGCCTAACTCCCATTGAAATTAAGGGGAATTAAGTGCCTAAGTACCTTTGAGGATCTGGGCCTACATGCTACCAGAATATAAGCAAATAGGTGCATTTCTCTTGGCCAGCTGGGAGAGCATTACCCCTGTTTTACAGGTGGGGAAACCAAGGCACAGAGCTATGAAGTGACTCACCCCAAGCACACGGAAGAAGCAGAAATTGAGCCCAGACCCCTGACTCTTAGCCTGGTGCCTTAACCGTAAGACCAGCCTTCCCCACTTCTGCTTGGAGTAACTTTTGCAACGTTTGGGATGGAAACTTTTCGGGAGTGAGGGGCGTTTAATGGAAACACAGTGGTCTTTGTTCCTAAAGTCTAAGGCTGGAAAAAACCATTCTGTCCATCTAGTCTGACCCCAATATAACACAGGCCAGGGAACTTTCCTCAGTTACCCCTCTACTGAGCCCGATTGTTGGATTGAAGGAGACTCATGGGAATGTTTCTATTGCAAAATCTATGCTGTTTAATGACAAGCCTTAATGTCGGCCCGAGGCCACCTTCCCAAGTCGCCGACAGGAAATTCAGCCAAGCCAAGGCCAGGCAATGGGAATAACACCGATGGAACCAGCCTCTCCTTGCTCAGGTCTCTACGCTTACTGTGCCTGCGTTAGTCAAGGGCATTTCAGGGGGCCATAAGTGCTTTTGCAAACACATTAGGCCTGAGATGCGGAGAGAGTTCCCAAGGTGCTAGATGAAACCCAAATCCAAGCGTGCACACGCCTGCGCCTGCCTCTCCCGGGGGCTGTCACAGCCTAAAAGGACTGGTTCGTGTAGTGTCTTTCCAAGAAGTGCTCTCTGGCGCTGAAACAGCCTTTGACGACAATTGAGTGGAGTGTCGCTTTTATATCTGCTGTCCCCTCTCTGCTCCTCCTGGGGGACCAGCTCTCTTTATACTCCTCTGTCTCCTCCACTCCAGGTTCTTTGATCCTGTAAGATCAAATTAGAGTTAGATAAAAGGAGGGAGGGGGGGCTTGCATGGAGCAGAGGAAGCCGTTCTGGCTGGCAGGCGATTCAGGGAAGGGGCAGCGAGAAGGCCTGTGCCTGGCTTTGCAGCAGGCAGGTTTTCTGGGGCTCTCTCCCCTGGCACTGGGGATGTGCATGTGTGGCGGTCAGGCCTGTGCAGCGTGGGTGTGAAATGCTCTCCCGTCACAGCTCTGCACTCACACCATTTACAGCCACTTTGCACAGGCGTGAATGACGCAGCCAGGCAAGAGGCAGGGAGAACTCAGGCCCGGAGTGAGACCGGGGAGGGTTCTAAGAACAGGGAATCCATCCTTTTCCCGGGCGCTGAGAGCAGGCGGGAGCCTCCTCTGCCTGGCATGTGTTTCGCAGCGTACGGTCAGCCCTGCACAGAGCTAAGGGCACCTCCGAGCTGTTAGATCCTCAGCGATGGTCCCCTGGTTAAGTTGCTAGTTAGGTTCTCCGTTTATCAAAGGGGCCCGGGAGGGATGTTGAAATGTCAAGCGTTTCTGTTTGGGTTTTCGGTTGTCGGCTGAGTAACATTGCTGCAGGGGTGCATTTCTGCGTGAGACATAGCGGGGCCTGGGCTTTTCTCCTCCCCCTCCCCCCAACTAGCTACCATGTCAAAGCCCACGGGCAAGACTGCGCTTTGACTCACTTCCTGCATGATCCCACTGACTCCTGAATGCTGAACCGTCACAGATTTGGCATTTCCAGGTGAGCAGAGATGCAGCTATAGGGGCCAATCCAGACAGGGGATCCCAGAGCCAGATGCACCACCTCTGGGCTACCAACGCACTGCAAAGGGAGCACAGGGCAAGGGTGTTAACATCAGAGCCCTCATTTCAGTTCTGAGCTCTGCCACAGACTCCCAGTGTGATATTGGGTAAGTCCTTTTGGGCTTGTTTACATGGGGGCACTCCAGAAAATTAATCCAAATGAACTTAAATGGATTAGTGAAACCCCTGTGTGGTCACTTATTCAGAATTTGGAATAAGCAACTAAATTAAGGGCACTTCAATCCTGCACGAGCTACTCCACACAGGTTTCACTAATCCACTTTGAATTCATACCTGTATTTAATTTCGATTAATTTCCCCTGGGCCTGGTCTATACTTCAAAAGTAGGTTGACAAAGCTGCGTCAGTCAGGGGTATGAAAAACCCACCAGAGCAATGCCAACTTAAACCCCAGTGTAGACACAACTATGTCCACGGAAGAATGCTTCTGTCAATGTAGCTACTGTTGCTTGGGGAGGGGCTGCGTCTACACTGCAGGGTTATGGCATAGCTACAGCAGTGCCGATGAACAATGAGATGCTTGGATACTAAATCAGCGAGGGCCACAAGGAAACCTAGATACACAGGGTCAAAGGGCTCACCTTGGAGACTCACACTGACTTTGTCATCCTTGGAAAGAAAGAAGGCTGAGTTGACTCTTGCCTGTTTTGATGGGAGTGGGTCAAGGTATGCGAGGGAGGTTTGAGTGCGTGGTAGCAGGGACCAGGTGGCCAGTTAGTGCACAACACACTTATGCAGTCTAGATTTACACCCCTTCTTGGCGTGCAGGTAGCGTTTTGTGCCCGGGTGGCGTTTGATGCCCGCTTTGCACAGGTGGGAATGACTATGAGGGGCTGGGCCACAGAGAATCAAGCCCATAGATGCATCCTGTGATCCAGCCACTAGACGGAGATACAGCCCACGCTGACAATAAGGGGGGTTTCCTCAGGAAATCAGTGGGCAACCTTGCGATTGAGCAAACTGGCGCTGAGGACTGTATTGCGACTCTCTGTCCCAGCCGGCAGCCAAATCGGGCCCATCCCAGTTTGATGCGGGCTGGAACGGAGCTGGAGAGAATCTGGGCTTTGCCGTCCCTGGGAAACGGTCACAGGAAGGTTTCTCTGAAAGAAATCCCTTCAGTTGGAGGCTTGAAGATGCATTTTCCCCCAGCGGTGAGCTCTGGGCTGGCGGGGGATGGGAAAGGCTGCTCCCCCCAAACATTAGAGCAGCTAAAGCTTTGGTTTATTGCTTTGAAAATCTGTTGGATTTCTGCCTTAAATGTATAGCTCCAGCAACACAGAGCTGAAAAGATAACACTTCCCACCGAAGGCTTAAGCGGCGCTTGCTGCAGCCTTCATGTATATTAATTGAGATGAATATTTATGCAACATTTCCTGCTCTCGAGCAGTGGCTTGTGTTGCAGGCGTGTTCTTTATTTGAACGATTCGTTCATAGCCCGGGCGAGAGGAAGGCTCAGATGTCCAGATGCGAGGTTGGATTTCTTCCCTTAGAGGCTAGGAGCTTTTGGTCTGTTGTTGCATTTTGGACCGCTGGACATAGGTGCGTTGTGGGCTCGGGGACAAGATGAAGAGAGAGAAGCAGGGGAATGAGAAAAGGCGCTGGGGGAGAATAAAAAGGGAGGTGGTTGCTAGGGTGTTAGAGCAGAGAAATGGGTATCAGGACTCCTGGGTCCCCTCTGCCACTGACTTGTTGTGGGGGTTTGGGGGGAATCACTCCTCTCTCCGTGCTTTGGTTTTCCTGTCTGTAAAATGGGGTGATAACACCGTCCTGTTCCCTGGGGGTGCTGTGGCATAGTTGAGGTTGGGAAAATAGTCCATGATCCTTAGGTGAGAGATGGTGATATGAGAGAGAGAAGGCGAGTGAGGTAACGTCTTGTATTGGACCAACTTTGGGGAGGGAAAAGAGACAAGCTCCCAAGTTTCGCAGAGGGAACCAGAGTGTCACAGCTAAACACAAGCTTAAAAGGCGGCTACCACTACACGGCAAACTAAGACAGCGAGATGTTCTTAAACCCTGGAACGGCGCTTGCTGTCTGTGGTCTAACTAGGTTGTAGCAGCCTGTGCACTGTGCAGGGAGCGTATTGGTACCCATGAATACAGCGCCTGGCTCTTGGGTGTTGTAAAGCCTGTCTGTTGTAGCTTCCTCTTTCATTAAGTCCTTCGTCCCAGGGAGAAGCTCTAAGGTAAACTGCTGCCAGGCGTCTGTGCTGAACACACTCAGACGCCAGGAGTGTCACAGTGAAGTGGGGGGGGATCCGTTTGCGTTTGCTCCCATTAGCCACTTCCAGCGAGTCAGCCACTGCAGAGAGCGCACCAGGGATGGGGTGCTGTCCCCGCTGCCCGCGTCACTCATGTGCTAACGGGGGGGGCCAGATAATCCGCTGCCGCTGGATTTCCATACGTGCCCTGCCGGAGCCGCAACCTGACGGCTCCAGGGAATTGAGGCAAATGAACCGTGACGAGCGGGAGCAAAGGTGACGGGTGAAGCTGGGCGCCCCCTGGGACAACAATCTCCCCACACCCAGCCGAGTGCCGACGGCTTCATAAATCCCCCCCTTCTCGCCGCCAGCGATTGGAGCTATTTACACGGCCCTGGGACCCTAGCACCACAGGCTCTTGGGAGGGAGAGCAGTGCCATTATCTCCACTTTCCAAATGGGGAAACTGAGGCGCGGACGGATGCAGTGATCTACTCAAGGCCAGACAGGGCCTCTGGCCAGTGCCCAAACCAGTAGACCCTCCTCCCCCTCTAGCTATTATCTGCACCTTCCTGGACAGCACAGTGGGGATTTGTTAGCCTGCACTGCCCCCCGATTGCCTTTAATAGCAGGAATTCTGCCCATGCTTGAATGAGGCTGCTAGACTCCCTCCGCGTTCACACCTGGTGTCTCTGCACCTTCCGTGCCGCTGTGTCCCACCTCCCATGGCCCGGCGAAATAGTTCCTTTTCCGGCGAGCTTGAAGAAACGTTCTCGCTTTGATAGACAAGCCACTTGGGTCTGGAAAGACGGGGCCCTGTATACTGGGGAGCGGGCTCAGCGTTGCTCGGGGGAGGAACGGTTGTGGCAGCAAAATGATCTGTTGCCAGACACCCAGGCACTAGGGATGAAATCCAGGTTCCACTGAAGTCTTTAGGGATTCTCAATCCAGGAGTCATGAACCCTGGGGTTGGGACCCCCCTGCCCTGCCCGTATTGCTAAATGTTATTTTGGGGAGTGTCCTGGCTGGTGGCAGAGGGGTCCTGGTATGGAGAAGGCTGGACCCACTGCTAGAGTGAGGATGAGTAGGAGACATGCCCATGGTTGCCACCTTGCACCTGCTCCAGCAGACACCAGGGGTCTTTTCCGTGGCCTTCAGTGGCACCAGCATCGGGTCCATAAGGTAACAAACAGAGCAAGAAGGGGATGCCGCTGGGTCTGATCCTGAACTTGAGCCTAATTTCCCCCCCTCCATGGCTCATCCTCGCTAGCAACGCCTGGAAACAAAAATCCCCTCCATCCTGTTTGCACCCATCAAATGCTCTTCCCCTGCCAAGCCATCCTATACATATCTCATTCTTTTCATCTCCCCTGCTTGCTAAGGATTGCCAGCCTGTTAGTCATCTCTGTGGCTTGTCGCTGAGGTTAGCTGCAATCTCTCTGGCACCGAGGAAGCCTCGGCAAGGCTGTATATAGAGGGAATTTGCTACCAATAGCTCTGTCATTTGAGCCCGTTCCAGCCCAGAAAGGCACAGCGCAGACTGTAGCGTAACTGCCTCCATGTCCATCTGCGTTAGCCCGTTTCATGGTCCCGGATCTTCATTTCAAATCTGGATCGCCGGTTTCCTGCCCCTGCCCCGCTGAGACAGTGTGAAATTGGTCAGAAGAGGTGAGCAGCTGTTGTGATTCAGTAGAAGGCGCTCTCCCCTCTGAGTCAGGGTGGAACCAACGAGCCGGAGGCTGGGGGGAAGACACAAGGTAGGAGGCTGTAATGTGGGAGGGGCAGCCTTTCTGATGAGACGTAAAACAAGTTCTGTCCATGGGAAATAATTCAGGAGGCTGGAGGCACTTTTTGCAAGAGCAGGAGTGCAAACCTGGGGTCCGGGACTTATTGCAATTGGAGTAATTGCACCTTGTCTCCATATGCAGATTTATTTGCATACAGTATTCTCTTGTAGCATTGCCATGTGCTCTTAGGCCACACTTCGGGGAAGAACTAAACCACATGCTTAATTTTAGGCATGTGTTTAAGTCCCATTGACATCAATGGACCTTAAGCATGTGCTTTACTGAATTAGTTCTGCGGTGACCTAGAATCCTACTTTCGACGTCTCCGACTCAAAGAATATTTCCAACATACCTCTGAACAGCATACTAACCCACAGAATCCTCCCTACCAGCACTACAAAAAAAAGGATTCTGCATGGACTCCTCCGGACGGTCGAAACAACAGACTGGATTTCTACATAGATTGCTTCCGTCGACGTGCAAAGGCTGAAATTGTGGAAAAGCAACATCACTTGCCACATAACCTCAGCCATGCTGAACACAACGCCATCTACAGCCTCAGAAACAACCCTGACATCATAATCAAAAAGGCTGACAAAGGAGGTGCTGTCGTCATCATGAATAAATTGGAATATGACCAGGAGGCTGCTAGACAGCTCTCTAACACCACATTCTACAGGCCATTATCCTCTGATCCCACTGAGGATTACCTAAAGAAACTACACCATCTGCTAAAAAAACTCCCTGACAAAGCACAGGAACAAATCCGTACAGACACATGCCTAGAACCCCGACCAGGGGTATTCTATTTGCTACCCAAGATCCATAAACCTGGATATCCTGGACGCCCCATCATCTCAGGCATTGGCACCCTAACATCAGGCTTGTCTGGTTATGTAGACTCTGTCCTAAGACCCTACGCTACCAGCACTCCCAGCTATCTTCGAGACACCACTGACTTCCTGAGGAAACTACAATCCATCGGTGATCTTCCAGAAAACACCATCCTGGCCACTATGGACGTAGAAGCCCTCTACACCAATATTCCACACAAAGATGGACTACAAGCTATCAGGAACAGTATCCCTGATAATGTCACAGCTAACCTGGTGGCTGAACTTTGTGATTTTGTCCTCACCCACAACTATTTCACATTTGGGGACAATATATACCTTCAAGTCAGCGGCACTGCTATGGGTACCCGCATGGCCCCACAATATGCCAACATTTTTATGGCTGACTTAGAACAACGCTTCCTTAGCTCTCGTCCCCTAACGCCCCTACTCTACTTGCGCTACATTGATGACATCTTCATCATCTGGACCCATGGAAAAGAAGCCCTTGAGGAATTTCACCATGATTTCAATAATTTCCATCCCACCATCAACCTCAGCCTAGATCAATCCACACAAGCGGTCCATTTCCTGGACACTACTGTGCTAATAAGCGATGGTCACATCAATACCACCCTATACCGGAAACCTACTGACCGCTACACTTACCTACATGCCTCCAGCTTCCATCCAGGACACACCACACGATCCATTGTCTACAGCCAAGCTCTAAGATATAACCGCATTTGCTCCAATCCCTCGGATAGAGACAAGCACCTACAAGATCTCTATCAAGCATTCTTAAAACTACAATACCCACCTGCTGAAGTGAAAAAACAGATTGACAGAGCCAGACGAGTACCCAGAAGTCACCTCCTACAAGACAGGCCCAACAAAGAAAATAACAGAACACCACTAGCTGTCACCTTCAGCCCCCAACTAAAACCTCTCCAGCGCATCATCAGAGATCTACAACCTATCCTGAAAGATGATCCTTTACTCTCACAGATCTTGGGAGACAGACCTGTCCTCGCTTACAGACAACCCCCCAACCTAAAGCAAATACTCACCAGCAACCACACATCACTGAACAAAACCACTAACCCAGGAACCTATCCTTGTAACAAACCCCGATGCCAACTCTGTCCACATATCTATTCAAGTGACATCATCATAGGACCTAATCACATCAGCCATACCATCAGGGGCTCGTTCACCTGCACATCTACCAATGTGATATATGCCATCATGTGCCAGCAATGCCCCTCTGCCATGTACATTGGCCAAACCGGACAGTCTCTACGCAAAAGAATTAATGGACACAAATCTGACATCAGGAATCAAAATACTCAAAAACCAGTGGGAGAACACTTTAACCTGTCTGGTCATTCAGTGACAGACCTGCGGGTGGCTATATTACAACAGAAAAACTTCAAAAACAGACTCCAAAGAGAGACTGCAGAGCTAGAATTGATATGCAAACTAGACACAATCAACTCCGGTTTGAATAAGGACTGGGAATGGCTGAGCCATTACAAACGTTGACTCTATCTCCCCTTGTAAGTACTCTCACACTTCTTATCACACTGTCTGTACTCGGCTAGCTTGATTATCACTTCAAAAGCTTTTTTTCTCTTAATTAATTGGCCTCTCAGAGTTGGTAAGACAACTCCCACCTGTTTATGCTCTCTGTATGTGTGTATATATATCTCCTCATTATATGTTCCATTCTATATGCATCCGAAGAAGTGGGCTGTAGTCCACGAAAGCTTATGCTCTAATAAATTTGTTAGTCTCTAAGGTGCCACAAGTACTCCTGTTCTTCTCTTTACTGAATTGGCACCTTCATCAGCTGCCCGCCTTCATGCCAGAGGGGGATGCACACCAGTAGTGGGTTACGGGACTCCTCTGTACATTTTTGTGTGTCTATTTGTTCAGAAAGTTTTCCAAACACTTTAGATCCTCTGTGCTGTAGGGCCTGCAACACACATGCTGTTATTGCTACATGAGTTATTATTCTTATCATAGCCAGCCACGCGCTCGGCAAGCTGACCTCTCGGGTGAGGCAAACCACTTGGGAAGTGCCGGGGTGAAGGGTGCTGGAGAAATGTATGTCATGGTTGATATTTTATCCTAGCTAAGCAGGCGTACGACATAAACGGAGGGGTCCAGTCTCCCCGCTGATGAAAATCGGCAGAGCTCTGACTGTAATGCCAGGGAAAAGCGCTGGCTTCAGCAGAGCGTTGCTGATTTCCACCAGCAGAGGATCTGGCCCGGAGGCGTGAATAATTCCCTTCAGCCCCGTTCTTGCGCTGTTTGTTTCTTTCCCCTTCAGCACAGAGGGCGGCAGCGTCACTGGCGGCCAGTTCTTCAGATCGTGCGGCACTTGGAAAGGAAATAAACCCTCCCCCCCGCTGAAATGTACTTTTCTAGCTTAAATGACGGCATTTATGTTACTCTGGAACCACTGGGGATACTGCTGTTGGATCGAGACCCGCAGCAGTGTTCCTTGATCCTTGACAAACCCATAAATTGAATTTTATTCTAGGACATTTTCATATTACTGCTCCTCTGTTTAATGTGCACATTGCACTTAAACTCCTTTGTTTCCCTTCATATTCCCCCCCCACTGGAAAAAACAAAGCTTTAAATCGCCTTTCAGCTGACTTGTGGCCCGTAGTGTAGAGCGCTGCATGGAGGAGACGCACCAATTTGTATGCACCAACAGGCCGGGGAGTGGGTAGTGACCAGGCATCGTAAATTTCTTTAAGGTGCCTTGCAGGACACCTTCATTGGGTCCTTATTACCTTTTTCCATTAAAACAGATAATCTTGCAAAACAAATCTCCCTTTTATTGTGCTTTTGTTTCTTCGTCCGTGCTATTTGGAACAAAGTTTATGAAAAGAGATTCGAAGAGGAGGTTGCAGTTATTAGAGGGTGGAGAGGTTCTTGGGGCCTGCCCCTTTATTGATATGTGAACTGCAGTAGAGCGCAGAGAGGTCCCATCGGAGTTTGGGACCCCAGTTTGTTAGGTGCTGACCTCTTCTGAAAATCTGGCTGCTTATTGCAGTGTCTAAAAGGGGCCTGAGTCCCAGATCCACAAAGGTAGGTAATCAGTGGAAGTTAGGAGCCTACCTAGGTCTGAGTTCTTGAAACCTGGCCCCAACGAGCCAGATTTCCATCAGCTCAGCTCCCATGGAGGTAGGCAGCTAAACGAGGGTTGGATTTTGAAAAGAACTTGATATCCAGTGTGCCGAGTTCTTACGAAAGCCTGGCCCCTTCCTGGGTGCTGAACAGAGTTGTGGGGGGAAGAAATGGGTTTCCAGTCCCATGGAAATTTCTCAGATTTTGAAAAACTCTGGTTTGCACAGGGAGGAAACCAAGATATTCTGAAAGCTGTCAGGAAAACCCAGAGAGATCCCAGCCCCAGAATAACCAATAGCCCAGTGGGCCGGACCCTCACCTGCAAGATAGGAAACCCAGGTCCAAGTCCCTGCTTTGTGTGATTCGGAACAGCGACTTGAACCTGGCTGTCCAACCTGCCAGGTGGGCACAGTGACTGGTGGGCTGTTGATTGGTCTCTCTCTGGTTTTGACCAGAAATTGCATCCTGGCCCTGTGAAGCCTTCCCCACAGAAGTGGGGTTGAATCTAGGACGTTCCCGTGACCAGACTGGGTTTCAACAAATCAGCATTTTCTGATGTCCAAAAAATCCCAACCAGCTCTGGTGCTGAAAATCCTGGCCCTCTCCTTCTGTCTGAGTGAGCCTGGGTGGCAAGTAAGCGGCACATGTTCATAGCAGAGCATTGCGTGGAATTTTGGGTGGTGATGTGGGAACAAAGCAAGGTGGAGGCAAAAACTCCCTCAAACCAGCAGCACCAGGGGACGCTGCTACATCTCAAGTCTGCGTCCGTCTAGGAGCATCTGCGGCATATGGTGACGGGTGCTTTAGAAACGAGTAAACAATAAAATAAATAATAAATGCCCGGGCACCGAGGGGACCCATGTAAACCTGGCTAGTGATTACTGCCTTAATGGACAGGTCTAATTTCCATTAGTCCCACAAAGCCCCGATGTTACAACCTTCATAATCTCAGCTGCTGCTCTAATTATGCCCTTTGTGCCACTCTGGTTACACTGGCTGTATGGTACCTTACAATTTGCATTAATTTGTTCATCATGTGCTGCTGAGAACTTTAATTTTAGGAAGGGAGGGGAATGGATGAGTTGACGGGGGCTGGGAAGAGGTTACCAAGCCTTTCCTCTCTAGGTCACTGGTGGGAATCCAAGCCGCTGCTTTGTCAGGACGGAGCCCGGAGGGTGGGAGACGCTCTCCCTCCAGGCAGGAGATATTCCTTCCCTGGGAATTTCCTGGTGCTGCTCAAAGTCGAAGGCAAGACACTGAGCTAGGTGGGCCCACGCATCTGATGCAGCCGGGCAGGTCCTAGCCGTTGCAACCTAACGAGCTGCGTGACCAGCGGCTCCTAGGAAATGAATTTGTGGGGTCTCAGGCCGCACTCTGCAGTGTCCCCATCAAGCTATTCACGCCAGTCGGGCTGTAGGCAGAGAGGCCAGGAGGAGGTGGGGGAGAGGGGGAGGTGATTTCCCTGCTTGCTCTGTAGGAAGAGAGGATGTTGGTCTCCGCAGTTGACCTGCCAGCAGCGTGGAATTCCCTGCAGGGCTGGTCCTAGGAGAGGATTTGCAATGGTTCTGGCACCAAGCTGGGACTCTGAAGCAAGCACCCCGTTGTCCTGGTAACAGTGAGGCTAGCGCAGGGCCCTTCCCGCTCCAAAAGCCACAGGTCCCTTCCTCTGCCTGGCTAGGGGAGAGGGGGGAGTGTCAGGAGGCAGGAATTAGCCTCTCTGTCTAAGAACCGAAGGGAGGAGCCTGAGATCTGGGGCCCAATTCTCTGCTGGTGAAAGCTGGACCAGGTCCATTGACATCCCTGTGCCAGTTTGCACCAACAGGGAATTTGGTCCCTGGTCTCTTCTTGTGCTGTATTTTTATGTACACGCGGGGCATCGTGCCAGAGGCAAAAGCGAAGGCTTTGTGCTATCCTCCTGCCCAAAGGCTCAGGACTTCCCTCCAGGAATACATGGAGTGAGGGCCTGATCCTGAACGGTACTGAGCAGCCTGGCCTTGCACCACAGTCAGTAAGAGGGGAGGGCGCTCTGCCCTTCGTAGGACCAGGCCGTGAGATCGTGCTAAGAGGGTGAACGTGAGCGTAGAACAGGGACAAGAATGCCAATCCACCAGGCCGTGCTGTCAGCTCCCAGCGGCAGCCCTGGAGCGGAGCACACACAGACCATGCTGTACAATCACAGGCATTGCCTGCTGTGGTTTCATAACGCCTGCTTATGGATGGATGGTTTTTTTTCCAGTACAGAAAGTGCATCAAATGAGCAAAGACCCTTGTACCTTGACTGAGGGATTATTAATGGTGAAGGCAAGCTGCAATTATCTGTGTGAAACGGAATTTCTTCTGGGATATTCCCTCTTACAATTATATTAATTGCAAAGATCTGTATTTGGGTGTATTTGTTATGGAGTATTTCCCATCTTAATGACTTTCTCATCAAGGCAAAGGGAAGCATAACCTTCCCTGCCCGCAATTCTGTTCATCGTAGTTAGCTGCCTCCCAGGACTTGAAGACTCACAACCTTTCCTTCCCTGAGGCCTGCACCTTTGGCAGGTTTGTGTCCTCTAGTGATTCTGAGCTACGTGGGTCTCCTCCGTCATGCTGCTGGCCAAGATCTGTGAGAAAACTGATTTAGTTGGGGATTGGCCCTGCTTTGAGTGGGGGGGGGGGGTTGGACTAAATGACCTCCCGAGGTCCCTTCCAACCCTGATATTCTATGATTCTAATAGTGACCCGCCCTTTGTACACAGACCTCTTCAACCACCCGCCGGCTCGCCTGTCTTCTAGACGCCCTTTATGCACCATGACGGGGGAATCTGCTTGGTGCAATGAGCGGCCAGCGACGACAGTCGTTAATCACTCCCTCGTCACTGACCCAACCATCCATCCACCAGCTTTTGATCTGTCAAGGCACCCTGGTGTCATCTCTGAACAGAGCAGGACAGCTGTGTGGCCAATCTCTCTAAATGGGATTTTCCGAATGACCCGCGATGCAGCCGCGGTCAACGTCAGACTGTCACATATCCCTGATGAGCGCCCACTGACTTATTTTGATGGTGGGCTACAGGCTGTCCACCTGGCTGATGCTGATTGTGCAGACGTTGAGAAAGACCGAACCCTGGGTAGGGCTACCCAAGCAGGACAGGTCCAAGGGGGAGGGATGACCAGATGCACACTGTCCTCTGGGTGGGGTGGACAATAGGCCAAGAACCTCTCCCTGTCAAAATGTTAAGTTAGAGAAACCCACCAATGTGGCCTCTCATCAGACAGCAGGCTAGATCGGGAGGAGGGAGGCCTTGCTCCTGCTCTAAGTGCGGTTTGAAGGATTTAAATCTTTAATGCAGGTTGATTGCACCCTGTGAAGTGGAGAAGTACAGTTATCTCCATGGGGAGCCAGGGCACAGAACCTGACTAGCTCAAGATCACACAGGAAGCCGATGAAAAGAATCTGAGTCCCCGCCTAGCACGCTAACCACTGACCCAGCCTGTCTCTTGTCAGTTGACTTTCCATTAACTGTAAACAGTACAGGGACCATGATACTATTGATCAGTTTGGATATTCTCCAGTAGAGGGCAGCAGTGCCCAAAATTCCCAGCTGTTTCTGTACGCCATGCCTTAATATCGGTGCACAGGGTGTGACAAAGGGATTGCGGTTTTACTGTTCATCCTCCCCCTGCCTGTGAAATTGAGTGTTTCCCCTTGCCCAGCCGTCTGAGTGACCTGTTGCTGTTGTGTCGAGGTCACAAATGAAAGCGGTTCCAATCCCCCGGGGGAGAATTGCTCACACCGCAAAACCACCCAGCTGTGTGCCGTGAATAATCAACAGGGTTTGAATAGCATCGTCTGGGTAGCAACCCCGGCGGAGGAGATGGAGGGCTGGGAAGCTGCCAGCTGAGGAAGTCCCTGGAGATGATGGGGATCTGGCTGGGGCTAAGGAATGGGAATCAGTCTAGTTTAAAGCCAGGCTGCTCCCCTGTGACCCTGTTGATGCTTGAGAGGTTTTTGGGCCCTGCTGCAATGTGACCTCTGTCGCTCTGTGTAGTCTGTGCTGACCGGCCCAGGCACAATTCCTGGCACCCTCATAGAAACAGGCTGTCCGACTCCAGGCTAATTCCAGGCAGCCGGAACTCTGTGACCCTTGTCAGCATCCCCGCTGCAGGGCGGTGTCTTTGTCAGGGGGTCGGATTTAGAATGATCACCCAACACAAATGTGCACCTAGACATCACACGGATGCACACGGAGATGTTCAGTACATGTGCACACATCTCCGGGCATGTACACATCCAATGTGTGCACACATTTCACCCTTGCACCCCTACACACATGAAACAACACCTGTGTGCCCATCTAAGCACTCAGCACACCAGCTCTGCACATTTCACATCTACTCACCTGTACGCAGCACATGTCAACACATCTGTGCCCTACAGCTCTCCCCACAAAAACTACGGGCACATGCATCCTGTGTGCTCTCTACTTGCATATCCACACATGCTCCAGACCTCATGTGCCCGTACATAATCTGCCTACGTTGATCTGGGCAGTCAACACTTACGCTCCCCCTGCCCCCCAGCATGTCTTCACCAACACACATGGCCACGCAAAGGCACATGCCTAGACACACCGATGTGTGCACACACTACAACCCACCACACACCTGTGCTCCACAAACCTCTCCACACCTGGGCACAGCGCCATGCACACTTTTGTGCGGGTGCTCACACCTGTGCACTGCAACATTGCACACCTAGGTGCATCCTCTCTATATGCACAGACATCCCTGCTACACACCTGGGCACACCCCCACGGCTCACACGACACAGCGGTGCCAGTGTACACCCCCCCGCCCCATCTAGGAGCAGAACCTGTCAGAAATCAGGCTGGGGGAGGGATGGGGAAAGGACCCACATGAGGGGACCGCCCCCCTCCCCCCAAGCGGCTACAGTCCCTGCAGCGAACATGCCAGGGTCACCTTAAATCCTGCTGCCCTTTCCGCTTCTCCCCCAGCAGGGCAGGGAGCGAAGGGGGGCGAACTCTGCAGCCCGGGAGCAGGGGAAGAGGAGGAGCAGAGAGAGCCAAGATGCACCAGCCAGGCCCCGGCATCTCCCCCCCGCCCAGCCTCCCCCTGCGCCCCGGGCCCCCACCGGCTCTGCAGTGAGCTGCCCGGGGCCTCCTTAAAGCCTGGGCCTCGCCCCCCCCAGCCCCCCCCCCCCTTTTCCGCGCACGCTCCCCAGCCCCATGCCCGGCGCTGCCGCTGTCACACAGCCCGGCGCGAGCTGCATGCCGCAAGTGCCCGCGCGCGCGAGCCGACCCAGCCCTGCTGCAGAGAGCCGGGGCCAGGGGCGCAGCAGGGCCGGGACCCGGTCCCCACCCGCCCGCGCCGGAGGATGCAACCCCGGGCTCCGGGCGCCGGCTGCAGCCGCCTCCAGCGTGGAGCCCCCGGGAGGGTGGGGGCGCGCGGCCAGTAGCGGGGGGGACCCTGTGCGGAGAAGAGTTTTTTTTTTTTAATCGTTCCCCCTTCGCTTGGCACTGGGGGGGAGAAGATCGGAGCGAGCAGCTGCATTGCACGGAGCCCTCCCCGCACGGCCGGGGACGCGTTCTCCCCCCCGTTCCCCAGCCACAGGCCGGCTCTCAGGGATGGCAAACTTCAGCTGCTCGGGCGCCTCGTCTTGCAAGGGCTTCAAGTACTGCTAGCAGAGATCAGGTGAGGGGGGAGGGGGGGGAGCGCGCGTGCCCCC
Source organism: Trachemys scripta elegans (assembly GCF_013100865.1). Taxonomy (NCBI): domain Eukaryota; kingdom Metazoa; phylum Chordata; order Testudines; family Emydidae; genus Trachemys; species Trachemys scripta. Next base: position 6,184,336 of record NC_048317.1, on the reverse strand, counting down.
CCCAAACCAGGGAGGTGGGCAGCGGGCTGCAAAGAGTTAATCCTCAGTGGCATGCCACCAAACTGTCCGCCTCCCCCCCCTCCCCAAAACCCCAGATAGCAGGCGTCCGCCATCACGCCTACCACTCAACTTCGTAATGATCGCAATTAGAGGCTGCCGTGATTTATTGCGGAATAAAGCTCCCCCCGTCCCCCGCTCCTCTCCACCCCCACCCCGTCCCCGGGACTCGCCGGGCGCGGGATGCAGAGAGCGGGAGCCCCCAAGTTTACTTCCCAAATCCCCTTCGCCCTGCATCGAGGGGGGAGTGGGTTTGCTTTTTCCTTTGCATGTTACAAAAAATAATAATAATCATCAATTGCTGCGTGTCCAGTGGGCTCCCTTGAGCGAGGGAAGTTTTCCGCTCTGGTTCGTTGCAGGACGGGTTTAGAGGAGGGGGCCGAGGTGTGGTCCCCCCTGCTTGTCCGTGAAGGCGAAGCTTGCAACTGGCTCGGGTCTTCCTCCTCGCTGTCTCTGCTGCATTTCCCTTGTGCCGGAGTGATGCATCCACCTCAGTTCTGTGCGTCCCCGTCCTCTTTGCATCAGCAAGCCGCCTTCCCCCCCCCCCCCCCCCCCCCCAGTTTTCATGCAATGCGAAAAAACAATCCTGATTCTTATTTGTAATGACTTGGGGGGGGGACTGTGTGGGGGGGTGTCGATCTTTTAATGCAAACATAACGCGAGGGAAATCGGTGGGTTTAAACACGCAGAGAACTTCCCCGGGGTTGCATTTTGAGGCCGCATCTTCATAGTTTGCATGAGATGATTTTCTTCAGCGAATTTTGGAAATTCCGGTGTAGCGGGGAGACAAGGAAGGATTCTTGCTTCCTGCGTTGCTCAGCGACAGTATTTCCCCCCCCCCCCCCGCCCTTTCACCGAGGGCCGATGACTGCCTCGTTAACTGGCTAAGTTTTAATTGGATTAAGCAGCCACAGTAGTTTAATTGGTTCACTTTGAAGGCTGCAATTTACATATTGGCCTGTTCTGATGAAGAAGCTGGTGAAATGCTTTCCCGGCTTTTTGTTCATTTGTTGGTTTCCGATCGGGGGCAGAACATGGAGGGGGGCAGCTCTCAAGAAGATGGGAAGTAAAGCGGTGGAGAGAGGGGATTGACTGGACAGTGCAGGAGGAGCTCAAGAGACACTAAACATTCTGTACAGCAAAAAAATAAAATAAAAATAAAAATGCGTTGGACGAATTTTCTTTAGAAAAGTGTTCTCTGGCGCCTGCTAGAGGCAACCAGAGAGAGGACACCCTCAGCTCTGCATGGGTATTTGTTTGTTTCTTGCTGCCCATAACCGCCCATCTGGAAGGGCTCTCATTAGAAGTATTAATCGGATACATTTCTGTTTTGAAAGCAAGACATGGGAGTGTGTGTGTGTGTGTGCGTGTGTGTTGTAATGCTCCCCATCCAGATGTACAATCCATGGCACGTCAGACAGAATACGAGAGAGCAGAGTTTTGACACAGCTTGGATCGGGAGTTCCCTGGAGGCTTGTGCTTGTACGGCGGGGAGGTGTGCGTCGGTGCGGCGTGCTTCGGTGTGTTGCACCCGTGTCCCACTGCATGTGTGTGGACGTGAGTTGTAGTGAGGGTGAAAGTGGGCTGGAATTGCTCTTAATGCGCTGGCACAAGATGGGACAAGGTCAGCCCGGGTGTAAGGGCTTGAAACGTTCGTTGAGATGTACCAGCTTCCAGCCAGGGCTGAATTAGCATGTGCAACTAATTCTCTGTTGGCAGGTAATGTCTTCACGATGCTGGGTCTGTGTCCGTTGAAGCCTGTGTGTTGGATTTGTGGGTTCTGCTCTCATGCGCGTAGGTTACTGGGTGCGTAGGCATTGGCAGGCAGGTGCGTTGCTGGGGCTGTTTGCACTGCTGTAGTGTGTAAGTGTTTGCTTTGCAGGGTCGTACTAGCACCAGGGTGTAGGTGTAGCTGAGTGTGTGTATTGTGGAATGGGCATACAGCCTTTCTGTTGGATGTGGCAGGTGTGTTTGGGTCCCTTTGTACTAGCATCAGGGTGCAAGTGCCTGGCTGGGTCTGGCTGGTACGTGTGTCGGGGGCGTGCATTCCTAGGTTTGTGAGCACTGGGTGTGTAAAGCTGGATCCGTTTCTCTGGGCACCACGGGCACGTGTGTTACTGGGTCTGTGGGCATGGTGTCAGGCGTGGATGCGGGCATATTGCCACACGTGTGTGTGTCCGAGCGTGCGTCCGTGTGTGGTGGATTTGTGTGAGCAGTATAAAGAGGGGGCAGGGATGGGCAGGGGAAAGTGAGTTCTCGTTCCAGGAGCAGCTGGGAGCAGGGAGCGGTTGGCCATGTGTGCAGATCGATCCCTGTTTGTTTTCAAGACAGTAACTTGTTGCAGCGTCAGATGATTGTATTCCCTCCAGCCCGAGCCATGCCTGTGGTGAGAGGGCGAGGATCGTGACAGCTCGCTGCTCCTGCTTGCTTTGCGGCAGGGACGCTCACTAATGTCTTGCCTGAGCGACCCTTTGGTTTTCTAGGTCAGATTTGAATGCTCTCTGTGCCAGCGCTTCCCAGCCTGCTGCGAGCTCATTGGAGTCACTGACGTGTCTTGGGACATGCAGTGTAATTGTGCAGTCAGGGAAAGGACACTCGTGCACCTCGGTGTTGCTCTTGGAGAGGACGTCCCCTCCACGCTGGGTGGGGAAGGGGAATTCTGCCCAAAGGGGGGACGCTGCCACAGACAAGGGCAGTCCGTTATTCACATCATTGGGCTCCTGTTCTGTGGTTCTTAGTCGATCATTTCACCCTGCACAGATAAGGGGACGTGGAATTGATGATGCTCTGCCCTGTGGAGCATGCAGCCCAGCTAAAGTGCAGTCCCAGAGGATGGGAGGCTGAAACTCCGTCGGTGAAAGGTTCGGGGTGGGTGTGTGAATATTTTAAACCAATCCTTCCCCCCCCCTTGACAGTAGCAACATCTTGGCAAAAACGTGCCATCTGTGCAGCATGGCTCTGGAATCGATTGGGATGGGGGATGCGGAGATCCGGAGGAGTGGGGTGGACACGAAGCGCAGCCGGAATCCAGCCTGGCTGGCAGCATCTCCCCATGTGGTCGCATCGAGCGTGGCTTCCTCGCCCAGAGCGGTGACGCTCGCAGAAGCCGTGCCATGCGACTGAGCGTGCGGCCTGGATTATGAATGTGGTTCGTAACCCTGCTGCGCGGGGATACCCGAACCACCAGGGACTTGGCTGGCTGGCTTTCCTACCCTTGTCCCAGAGCGGCAGCTGTGATTGGCTGGGGTGGGTTTGACTGGCGGCAACAGACCTCTGGCTCTGGGGTTTGTCTTCCCTCACGGCCCAGTGGGGTGTTGTCCTAAGATGCGTGTGTGGGCTCGTTTCCCTGAGCTGGGGGATTGGTTGGCTGACAAGGTGGGTGGGAGAATGCAGTGGGCACGTGCCCATTGCCTTGACATCTGGCCCCAGTAGAAACCTGCAAAGAAAATGAGGGTTCCGAGCCCCTGGTGAGGCATGACTTTGATGGTGTGATTTTGGGGTGACAGAGGTGCTGGGGGGTGTTAGTCCTGGATGGGACAGTCTCTCTCCCCCTCTGCCGGACGTATGGCTTTAGGGGTTATTTCCTAAAAGTAGTGAGGAGCTTATGCATCCCTGGCCCTCCCCCCAACTCCTCCCTGAGGGAGACCCCATTCAGGGTGAGAGGGTGCTGCAGCCTCCCGGTCCCTTTTGGCCCTTGGTCTTCTTTGGTGGTGTTTTTTTCTGATGCAGACATCTCGCCATGGGCAATGTGGATTGAGGCCTAGCAAACCCATTTCGTATCAGCCACCAGACAAACATCTAATGGGAACAGGACTGCATCTGAGCTGTCAGCTTATCAATAGTCATAATACCTGCCTCTTACAGAGTGCTTCAAATCAGTAGCACTTTACAAAGGACGTCAGTCTCATTCATTACCCCCATTTTACAAATGGGGAAACTGAGGCACAGAGCAGCAAAGTGACTTGGCCAAGGTTACGCAACAAGCCCATTGGCAGAGCCAGAGCCTTACCATCTTGTCCCTTTGCCTCCATCTGCTTCTTGACGTCCTGTCAGAACTTGACCGAACAGCTGGGTGTAGCTTGTTTTGTGCAGGCCACCAAATAGTTCATCAGAAGAGCTTTTGGTCAGGGGCTGTGACCAAACTGGGATGTGGAATGCGGCACCGTCTACAAAATGTACACCGGCTGAATCCGAGGGGCGCTCTTCTCTTCTGCAGCTCAGCTCGGGTGTTGTCCGCTCCAGGAATTGTGAGCCCAGAGATCAACTAGGGAATGATTCTGATGCAGCAAGCATGTTCCGCTGTTCCGGGGTCTACAGTCAACGGGAGTCTTTCCATCAACTTCTGTGGGCTTTGATTCAAACCCTCAGTACCGTGGCCCGAGCTCCTGGAGCGATGAAGAAGGCTGGGAAGCTATCCAAGGGAGGGGTGTTTTGGAGACACAGAAAGAGAGAGGTTATCCAGCTCCTGTGTAGCAAAGAGAAGAGCCACATTTTATACAGTTCCTGCTAGCCTGTATCCCTGCTACGGACTCTTGGTTAGATGGTCCCCTACTCCCCTCCTGTAAATTACAGTGGGTGGGAGGCAGGGACGAACGGCGTGTTCTCTGGCCGAGAGTAATCCTTAAGCCTGGAGGGGATTTCGTCGCTCCAGCTCCCGGCCTCGCGCTTGGAGTGGAGTTTTACCAACAGCCGTTAAGTAAAATAAATAAAAAGGCCTGTGCTTGCCAGTGGTAGCGAGTCTGATCCAGTGATTGGCAAAACAGCGCCATTAATTACCGCTTGGCTTCGCTGCCGGGACGCGTTGCTCAGGAAAGGTGGTGGCAGCATGCCTGGGAAGCCAGAGGGAGTGGGGGAGAGAGCGGAAGGGATGAAAGAGAGAGAGGGGAAGCAGGCGCTTGTCTCCAGGCACCATGGAGATACTACGGTTCTGCAGGTGTTGTTCCCTACCACATGCACGCACACACGCTCTCCCCAGGGAGGGATGTTACAGTTCTGGGGTGGCTTCAGGGGATGAGAATTGGAGACACCGGGCCAGGTTCGCCGCTGGTTTTAATGGCGTCACACCAGAGGTGGATTTGGTTCACCGGGGCCAGGAGCAGTAATTACGTCATAGAGCGGCTCTTTACAATTGTTGGTCTGATGCCAGCAGCGTGCCAGGCACATTAGACAGGCCGTGGGGGTGAGAGGCTGCCCCCTGCACCAACAGCGTACAGCCGAGGGTCCCGATTCTACGAAAGGATCCGATGCATGAACCATTTCTCCTGAGTGGGGTCAGCTTGACCTTTAAGGACCAAGGAGAGAGAGAGAGAGAGAGAGAGTGTGTGTGTGTGTGTGTGTGTGATGGGGCCCTGATTGACAGTATCCAGGTCGAGGTGTGGAAGTGGAGACTGCACACAGCATCGGGTCTGAGCAGAGAGTTGTTAGGTCCATCTGTGGTAGTCGCACACTTGGGCAGGGGGATTTTTTCAATTGTGCTGGAGGGAGGGAAAATCAGGGGTTTGGAAACTCAGCCATGTAGGGAAGGCTGGTATGTTTGGGCCGGAGGGAACAGCTTTGTTCTCCTCCCATTACCTTTGGACAGCCAGAACGACGGTGCCAGGTGCTTTCCAAGCAACCAGGGAGTCGCACTTCTTGCCCCCCAAAAGCACATTCACTTCCTGTCTTGTGGTAGGGTTGTGAAGTGTTAAACAGCCGAAGTGCTCCACCCCAGAGGGCTGCATTCAGTGGGGAGGGTGAAGCAATTTCTGCCAAGGCAGTTGGGGATCCGTCAGGAGGAAAGGCTCTGTGTAAATGTAAAAGGACTATTAATTATCTCCTACTATTTATGCCCTGGTCCCTAGTGGTCTCCATGTTAGGAAATGTCATGGGCCATATATTTTATATGCACTTTTAAAAGAACACTGTCAGGTTAAAAGCTTTTCACTTTGCTGAATGAGAACTAACTGGTCAGTTTCCCTTTTGTTGCTAGTCAGTTTCACTTTCAGGGTCTCCTCTGCTCCATATAGGAGCCAATACATCTCCCACTGAAATCTTTGGAAAGGCCCCAGCTGAGTTGTTGGGGCTGTCGCTCTTTGGGGCAGAGACCATCTTTGCGTTCTGTGTTTGCGCAGCGCCTGGCACAAAGGGGACCTGGTCCATGACTCGGACTCCTAGGCACTCCCGCAATATAAAATAATAATTAGTAATAACAATGCAGTGTTTGGATTGCAGTCACTGCAGGACAATGTTTGCTTTCAAGGGGCACTGTCGAAATAAGTGTTGGGTTTTTTTTCCCTCCCAAATTGACTCATCTAAAAAAAATCCCAGTGTCTGACTCAACCTGGACACAGTCCGTCCTGATTTTTTTTTTTAAATCCTTAATTTTTATTATAAGGGTTTTTCTGCTCCCCGTGGAGATGTTTATATGGGCCTTTCTAGCTATCCAGGTCGCCTTTCTAGCTAACTCTGACCCCGATTCTTCAAATACATAGGGTGAGTTTCTGATACCACAAGTAGCATCTTTCTCAAATGGTCCCATTGACTCTCAAATAGTGGAGTGAGGTACTGTTTATTGTCAGTATGCGGGCCTGTAACACATGCGTTGTGTCCTTGAGCTCACTGGGGCAACTCACTCATGTAAAGTTACTCATTTGTTTTGCAGACGTAGGGCCTGTGCAATGAATCTGACTTGTCCGGTGCACAAGTAAACAACCTGGAGCGAGATTTGCTCTACCCAATTCCTCCCCTCTCCCTGGAGTCACTGGTAACAAGAGGGGACACACCCACAGTTTCCAGACTTTCACATTGGTGGCGTCTTCTTAAATTGTTCCCTCTGGACTTTTTAAAGCAAAACATCCTGGATGCATTTCTGTTGGTCTTCCCGTGCTATAAACGTCTGACCAAAGCGATGAAAACTGGGCACGAAGCATCCTCCTTCCGGGACATCTGGCCGTGGAACGAACCTCCAGAGGAGATGGGGGGGGGGGGAATTGGGGGACGACTGGCTGCGTGGAGTACTATCCTGTCCAAAGCCCTAAGCACGTATTTGGGGTGCCCCAGCCTCTCCCACCGGTTGCGCTGAGCAGCGGAAAATGGCGAGATGGAGTCTTGTTCTGAGTGTGTTAGCTGGTGAGGTGCGCTGCAAGATTCACCTTTTCTTCCTGACCCCTAATAGGATGGGTAGATCTGGGGAGTGACAGTGGGGCAGCCTGGGGGGTGGGGGTGAGGGGGCTAATTAACTTTTCTATATCGATGTGATTTGATTTTGATGGGTCTGTTTGTTTGTACCTGTGTTTTTCAAAGACTGTCAGAGGCACCCAGAGTGCTGACTGCAGCCTTAGTTCAGAAAAATCGAAATGAACCCGGGGGATCCATGCGCAGCCAGATCCGAGTCCCTAGGTTCGGGGGAATCCCAACAAGCTGAAGGTTAATTGCTGCTGAGTTAACTTTGGGTTTCCTGTGGATGTTTTACATTTTTTTCCCCCAACAACCTCGTGAATAACGAACCCTGACTGAGGCCTCCGTAGTCACAACCGCCCCTACGTGGGAAGAAGGCGTCATCTCTTATTGGGAAGCGTTAGGGAACCTCTGTGCAGTCTGAGCTGGAAGAAGCCGTCTTCTCTGCTCCCCGGGCTGCAGCTGGGAATAATCATGTGTGAGGCAGGTATTTAACATCTTCCCTCAAGAGAGATGAACCCCAGAGACTTTAACTGGTTTCAGAAGGGCTGGGTTTCTCTCCTCCTGGAAGGAGATCTCTGGAGAGTTAATGCACCTGCATGACAAATAGTTTGATGATGCATTCTTCTGTCTGAGTCAGCCCTACGTGACGCTGCTAGAATTGTTATTTTTGTTTAAAGATGAGATTTATACGGCCAGCCTGACCACTTGTGATCGTTAAAGATCCCATAACACTTTTTGCCAGCCTTGGGGTTTTCACTCTCCTAGGTAATTACATTGTGCCTCCCTAAAGCCACCAGGCAGTTTCAGGTGGATAGACTCTTTTGCACTTTCTATCCTAAAACCCCAATTAGCATCCTATAAAACAGCTGTTGCGTTCCACCCCAGAGGTGGCTGCATTTCAGGAGCAGGTGATGAAATTCCTTAGTCTGAAAAGAACTTTGGGATCCATTGGGATGTAAGATACTATGTCACTGAAGATAATTATCCTATGTAATTAAAAGATCATGGGCCAGATTCTGAACAGACTTACGCTGCTGAACCTCTCCCGATGTCAGTAGAGTTACTCTGGATTTACACCAATGTGAGTGCAATGTGGGCCTGATAGTCAAGAGACTTGTGTGTAAACAGAAGCATCCCCTGCTCCTTTTACCCTGCTGCTGAGATTTCAGTTTGGCATCTTGCCTCCTAATTCTCTCCCGTGGAAGGTTGCGTTTCCCTCCGGGATTTTAGGGAAGGGTGCATGCATGATGCAGAGCTTCGGCAAGGACAACGCAGACAGCTAGAAGTAGGAGTTTGGCCAGGGCACCCTGATGCTTGGGGGAAAAAATGCAGTGAGAGCGTTAACGGCCCGGAGTAGTCAGGCCGTCTGCCTGTGTCTCATCCAGAAGACAACGCCTCCAGCTGCACAGCGCCTCAGAGCACCGCTCTGGGGCATTGGTCGTACTGACGTAAGGCAATGACAAGTCCTGCTCCGTGCCATCGAGTGCCCCCTGGCAATGTACTGGGGCACTGGGGTCTGCAGCAGGGACTCTCCAGGGCAGAGAGCCACCTCCTGAATTGCTGGCCCCGAGGCGATCCGCCCAGTTCTCCTCGGAGCTGAGTGCTGACGGGGCCGATGGTGGGGACTGCTGCAGGCCATAATGTGCTGTGATCCTTGCTGTGCTTCTGGAGAGAGCCCAGGCGGCTTCTCATCCAAGCGGAGAATCACCGAGGCTTTCGCATGCAGGGGCCTTCGCAGCTTTGCCGCAGACTCCGAGGAAAGGATTCACTCCGGGCACAGGGCCAGTATGAGGCCTGTGCCCCTCTTACTGCCCACGTAAGCCCTGCTAGGGCGATGCACGCTGGGCCTAACCCTCGTGTTGCCCCCTGCATGGGGCTAGGGTGACCAGACAGCAAGTGTGAAAAATCGGGACAGGGGGTGGGGGTAATAGGAGCCTATATAAGAAAAAACCCCAAATATCGGGACTGTCCCTTTAAAATCAGGACATCTGGTCACCCTACATGGAGCGGAGTTTCACCCCTAGCGCCCAGGGCTGAGGGGAGAGAGACATGCCCAGCCATGCCCTGACAAACCTCCCCCCTCCCTCAGTGCTTGGAGCTCGCATGTGGTTTGAAATGGGGGAGGGTATTTAGTTCCTGCCATGCTGTGATTTTCCGTGCCTAGACCTGCTGTATCACAGCCTGCAGCGGTGAAACTGGGGCGGGCTGGCGCGAACACCTCATTGAGATGAACGCAGGCGGTCGCTCTGTGCTGCCTGCAGACTCCAGAGGAGGGCGCTGCATTGGGCCACGGCCGGGAGGTACAAATTCTGCACCAGCTGACGGGTAGGTCCCTTTGCCAAGCCCTGCTACGGCTGCCTCTCACATCACAACGTGGTGGGCAGCCCCTTCTCTGCACCCACCCTGCGTGCAGCCTGCCCGGGTGCCCTGGCGAAGGGAGACTTTGTGTGTGCGGATGAGGCTCTTGCGTTTTGTGTGGGGTGTCCTTTGTCCGGGCGAGTAACTTTTCATGGCCTAGCGGAGGGGACGGCACGTCAGGGCTCCTGGAGGCTGCGCTCGGCTCTGCCACTGAGCTGCGGCGTGACCTTGGGCAAATCACTGCCCTGGGTGCCTTGGTTTCTATGAAATGGGTTTAAAGGGGGCAGCCGCCGAGATCCTGGGTGCTGCACAAGGGCACAATGTTTGAACGGGCGATTTACCACCGTCCTTTTTGATGCGCAGGCCGGGGGTCGTGTAGCAGAGCTGGAGGGTGGGGGTGAGAAGCGAGGTAATGATTCTGGCCAGCCGGGCTAGCAGCGCTCATCTCCTGGGACCTGCCATCTCCATGGGACAGGTCGGCGAATGGAAGATGAGGCTGATAGGTTGTATTGGGTCAAATCTCAGCCATGTAGCATCCCTAGAACGGAGCCTGCAGGCTGGGAGCGTGAGGGACAGAGCCTCACGGCGAAGGGGCGTCCAGCCCATCCGTTACACCCAGGCAGCCCTATCGATGTCAAACAAGAACCTTCTCCCCCAGCGTCATGTTCCCCTGTGCCGTCAAGTCCTGCACTAGCTACCGGCCGCACTGGCCCATGAGTTTCAGACGTGTGGCAGTCAGGCGCTGTCTTTAGGCCCTGAGGTAGAGGGGCAGGCCCAGTGTCTCCGTACGGACTGTGGGCATCTAGGATTGAAAGCGGTGGCTGGGGTAGCTATGAGGAGCCCACACCTCTTATCTGGGTTGGCTATTCTGTATTCAGCACCCAGCCTCATGCGGCCTGGAGCCCGACTGGAATGTCTGCATCTTTTGCTAATACAAATAATGAATAAACTCTGGGCGGGCAACCTGGTCTTCCTGTGTGTGCTGCAAGGCTCCCAGCACCGTTTTTGGGCGTTCGCTTTGTGCATCATCGAGGGAGGGGCAGCCAACTTCTGACGGCAGAGCCTTTGTCAGTGGCAACGTCATAGGAGGTGGAAAGAATCCCGGCCTCCGGCTGAGTTTGCGACAGCAACAAAAAAAATCACCTTTTTGATCTGCAAACCGTGTGCTACTGATTTGCTCTGAAATTGCCAGAGCGCGAGGATAAAAGTAGGAACCCCAGGAAGCCAGTTTTATGCAATCGCTTTCTTGGCTCTTTAAATGTTTTTTTTAATTAATCCCCCCCCTCCCCAACCCTAAACTGGCTCTGTAGCGCAGTGGGGAACGAGAGGGGCAGAAGCAGAATGAAAGGTCTGAGATGAATGGCGACCGCGAGGCAGCCAGCGAGTTTGACGGCACTTCTGTGAGGAGCCACCGGTGTTTGGGAACGCCTCCCGATTCCGGGAAGGAGCTGGGTTTGGTGGCCGTCTGAGCCACTCAGCATTACAGCATCGGGGGGACAGAGAGAGCATCAATTTTCATGCTATTGGGATGTCGAAGGTCAGGAAGGTTGGCAGCAGTTTCACATTGTTGCTGCTCTGGTCGGTCTGCGGGCTGGGCCGGTTTCACTCCGCGCAGCATGGAGAGAGAGTCTCAAATGTGCAGGTGCTCTTTACCCATATGGCCTGCTTAGGCTCCTCAGCTGGGGTAAACGAGTGTAACTCCAGTGAAATGATTGGCGCTACCTCTGATTTACCCCAGCGGGGGTGGGGGTGGGGGTCTGGCTCCTGGAGGTCAGCAGACTTGTATCCTCTTACGCCTGGCCTGATTCTGGCCATTGAGAGTGTTTGGAAGTGACTGGGAATGTTCATGCAGCATCTGAGTTGATTGCCGGTCGGTTTCCTCCGGAGAAGGACTTTGGGTGGCCTTTTAGTTGTCCCTTTTGGACGCCTTAAAGGGACAGGCCTCCCTCCCTACAGTGCACGGGTCCCTCCTGCCAAGGCCACGGTGGAGCTGTCAGCCCCACTAACGGGATATTCTCTCATTACAGTTCACGGCATCACGTCGTAAAACACCAGGCTGCTAAGGCCCTGTGGTTTGCTCCCCTCCCCCTTTCAGCTGGGCCCTCCATGGCCCGGGCACCTGCTGGTGACCCCTCCGTTGCCACTGTGCACATGCTGTGGGGCTTCCAAGGAAACCCCAGAAATAAGGGGCCGCTTGGGGCTCCAGAGATCCTCTGCTTCCCCTGCTGCCTTGTAGGCTCCTTACCAGGGCCCTGGGTGTGGATCGGGCATCGTATCCCTGGGGGGGGTGATGTTCAGCTGTCCTGCTTGGGCGCTCTGATCTTCGACCTTTGTCTGTGCTTTAGCTGCTGCTGTTCCACCTCCAGCTGCAGTTTCCTCCGATGTTACAAGCTGAACAGAGATTTAGTTGGGGTTGGTCCTGCTTTGAGCAGGGGGTGGGGCTAGAACCTCCTGGGGTCCCTTCTGTGATGTTGCAGTCTATATGGTTTTATAAAAATATGCTAATGAGTGAATATAACGTAACTGGAATATGCTTCAAGCAAAAGGTCTCTTGTAAGGTATCATTACAAAGCTTATAATCTACTGAGTGTGATCGTCCGGTTTGTATAAATGTACCACTCTTGTATCTGAAACTAGAAGTATGAAATATAACTCTGAGGGCCTATTGTAATTATGCAAAGTGTGGGCCATTAATGGTGGTTTGGAATCTTGATGGCTCCCATTAACCAGGACAATTGTCTGCAGATGGGTGTGTTTTACCTGTAAGTCTTCCTGTATACGTGTGTGCTGGCAAGTGAGCAATGAAGTCTTGCAGTGACATGTGATCATGTCCCCTGAACTGGCACCCATCTTTAACCTGGTGTCTTTCCATTGAGAAGGAGGGGGTGGGAACCCAGAGAGGGACAAAGGATTCCCACCTTATGCAAAAGATATATAAAGGGGTGGAACAGAACAAAGGGGAGAGAGGAGCCATCATGAAGAATCCCCTAGCTACCACCTGAGCTGGAACAAGAGCTGTACCAGGGGAAAGAATTGTGCCCAGGCCTGGAAGGTGTCCAGTCTGAGGAAAAAACTTTCTGAAGCATCTCTGAGGGTGAGATTATCTGTATTCAGTTTGATTAGACGTAGATTCGCGCATTTTATTTAGGTTGGTGACTTACTTTGTTCTGTCTGTTACTACTTGGAGCCACTTAAATCCTACTGTCTGTATTTAATAAAATCACTTTTTACTTATTAATTGACCCAGAGTGTGTATTAATACCTGGGGGAGCAAACAGCTGTGCATATCTCTCTATCAGTGTTATAGAGGGCGAACAATTGATGAGTTTACCCGGTGTAAGCTTTATACAGGGTAAAACGGATTTATTTGGGTTTAGACCCCATTGGGAGTTGGGCATCTGAGTATTAAAGACAGGAACACTTCTGTGAGCTGTTTTCAGTGAAGCCTGCAGCTTTGGGGCAAGTAATTCAGACCCTGGGTCTTTGTTGGAGCAGATGGGTGTGTCTGGCTCAGCAAGACAGGGTGCTGGGGTCCTGAGCTGGCAGGGAAAGCAGGGGCAGAAGTAGTCTTGGCACATCGGGTGGCAGCTCCCAAGGGGGGTTCGGTGATCTAACCTGTCACACCTTCCAACCCTGAACTTCTATGATTCTATGATTTAGATCAGGGAGAACCAGCTGCTGCAAAGATGGCGTGGGTGGCTTGGCAAGGGTGGCCCTCTCCTCTGAGTCAGTCATAAGCACCAGGCCCCAGTGTGGTGCTAGGAGGTGCTGTGCAGCAGGGGAGTGGGGAGGGTGAGTCAGCAGGGGTCGCTCTCCTCTGAGTCATTGCTGACCCCAGTGCTCGGAGATACTGTGCTGTCGGTTTGGAAGAGACCTAAAACCAAGGTTATGAGAAGATGATTTAAAGAGCCCGTGATGCATTTGGCAGGAGCAGGGGTGTGTGAACCATGATGGCCGGTTTGGATAACTACACCCTGGTTGTCAAAATTGCCAGCATGGTTTCAGAGAGGGACCATTTTCCTCTCCCTTTCTGCCCTAAACGGTTGCGTAGCATTGCTGTTAGAGCTGCCACGTCCCACCCCAGAGCTCGCTGCGTTTCCATGATGGGCGAAGCGTGTGCGTGACAGATGCACATGTGAGCAGCCAGCGCAGTTTGCAAGGCACTTAGTGACTGACAGCGGCTGTATCAAGGCAGGGTCGGGAGTGTGGCTGTCGGGTACTTTTGGAGGGTGGCTCTGTGCTGCTTCACGCTGAACACCAGTATTATTCTGGGAAGGGGCATTGGGGCTGGGGGCGGGGGGAGGGGGTCTGCCCTGCCAGGATGCAGGAATGCTTCTATGCAGTATTGAGGCCCAGGGAGCCCTCTGCAAAGTATATAGCGTGTCCCTGTCTGACTTGCTTCTCCATAGGCTCTCTGCCGCTCCATGGAGTGGAGATGGGAAGCCATCCTGCCAGGGGCTCCAGGTCCTTAATGGATTCTTTAAAAATATAAAGAGAAAATGAATCTCCTGGGCCCCACATTCCGCCCTGTGAGTTCGCTTCCCATTATCGCCACAAAGCCGGCGCTTTCATAGGCATGCCGGGCTGGGCTCCCGCTCCCTTGCCTGCTGCTAATGGCTGGTCCAGAGAGGTAGAGGCTTAAGGGAAAGTGGGGGGCTTGAGAAGGACGGGTGCCTGTTGAATCTTGAGGGTTGAATTGCAGATGCATGAGATCGCATCTCCAGCCACCCGATTGGCACCCTCTGTTAGGTGGCAGAAGAGGCGAGCGCAGGACTTGGCAACCCAATTAAATTGCGGGGGGAGCTTTCACCCACAAAAGTGAGGGTTCCCCTTCTGCAGTTGAACTCTCCTTAGCACGTTGGGGGAGGGGGTGCACGCAGGGGGTGTGTGCGCATGCGTGGGCAAAAATGTGCAAATCTTGCTGAGGCCCCTCCTACCTGCTGTTGTTATTGACATTGGAGTATTGCCTAGAGGCCACAGCTGGCACGGGGTAGGTCTACACAGCAACTAGACACCCGCAGCCGGCCTGTGCCGGCCGACTTGGGCTCGCGGGGCTCAGGCCGTGGGGCTGTGTCATTGCGTGTAGACATCTGGGCTCGGGCTGGAGCCTGGGCTGTAGGAACCTGCGAGGTGCCAGTCCCTCAGAGCTCCACTGCACGGACATACGGTAAATGGTACGGACAAAGAGTCTACAGTCTAAAACCAACTTCCTGCCCACCTATCTCCCCATCAGCCTGTGCAGTCGGCTGGCGGTACCTAAAGAGTTACTCAGTTGGAAATACACACATTTCAAACTTCGTTTTTGTTTTGTAAATGGAAGTTGAGATTCTGATGCGATCCCGGGGCTCCAGGAGCTGGGGCTTGAAGAAACACCCTAGATATCTCAGAATCTGGCAACAGCAGAGTGAGATCAAATGCAAAAGGATTTTTCCTCCCCTCTCCTTGGAGATCACCATTAGTGGATTACAAGTAACTACTGTATAATATTTATGCTGTACTGTAATTATTTTGGAGTCGAGCGTCCGCATGGGGAGGTATTCCAGAATAGCTATCGCAGAATAGTTCATTGCACTAGAGCTATGCTAGTAAGATTCCTCAGGTGACCAAGCCCTTAGTCATGGGTGGCTTGGGGGCATGGCCCTTCCTGCCCCTCATGCTGGTGGTTGTGGGTTCAAGTTCCCAGCATTCCTTGTGCAGAGAGTAAATGCTGTGCTTTTGGCAAATGAGGTTGGCGCCTCTCCACAGGCTACTCCTTTACCGGTACTTCCAAGTGAGAACTCTGTTAGCTTTCATTCAGACTGGGCTGGGAAGGATTAGCTTTCTCCTGCTAAAACCCGGGGAATTGGCAAATCGTAAAAGGTGTCAAAGTAAATTCTGCCTTTTAAATAAAGCATTGTGGCCAACTCGGCTGTGAACTGATGTAATGGTAGAGCGTTTCCTGCACACTTGTGTTGGCTGCAGTCGTGGAGTGGGCTGTTCACATTGTGTTGCACTGGGTGTATGTGTTGGAGTACACACAGAAGTGCGTGCTCCTGGGTGTGTTGGGGGGGGTTGTAGAAGGGTGCTTATGTTAGTGTTTGTAGTGGGTGAGGGGATGCGTGGTTGGGTGAGGGTGGTTGGATTTGTGTGTGTTGTGTTGTGTTCTGCATGGGTTCTTATACTGTGCTCCTCGCTAGAACTGGGCACATTTTTTTGGCTAAAACCTTTTTTTTTTTTTTTTGCGCTGCAAAATGCACATTGGTTTTGACCGAACCTTTTCACCAACTCGTGTCGATGTCACCAAACTCGTTTGGCTGAAACGAAAAAAGAAAACGTTTCAGAACTGTGGAAATGAACCATTTTGATATTGCCAAACAAAAACCTTCCAGGCTTGATTCGCAAAACTAAGGAGGAGGTACTGCCTGAAAACCTTTAGCCCAGTGCCTGGGCCTCTCCCCTGGGGTTTGGGAGACCTGGGTTCGAATCGCTGCTCTGGAGGCGGGACGTGACCCCAGGCTGTTGTTTGTACTGGGGTCAGTCTCTCAATCCCCGCGGTCGAAGCTGTTCTGCTTTGCAAAGTGTCATGTGTGTGCTTGTGCTGACAACCGCGAACCCGTTGCAGCTAACGAGGAGAGACGCCAGCCAGTGAGAGGCCGTTGCTCAATTGCTGGGTTATTTTTAGATTTATAAGGTGCGCACCGTGGCTTTCCAGAGACATAAAATCCAAGGTGGAGCCCCCCTGCCCGAATGCCTCACTTCCTGCCCCCTCCCTCCCTGGGCCATCTCTGTCTTGTCTGGGCTAAGTCACAGCCAGCGGGATCTCCCCCCAGGTCCCTATCTCAGCTCCAGTGGCCAAGGCACGGTCAGCCAGGCCCTGCTGCCGGTCTCTAGTCCTGCCAGATGGCAGCGAGGGCCGGGAGGCTTCACAGCTGGCGCAGGAGGGGCACCGGCTTGCTGCGGGCGTCTCGTGCCGCTTTCCCAGCTGAGACACCAGACGTGGGAGAGGAATTTGTTCTCGGGTGGTTTGTTCTGTGCAGCGCCCTTGGCCGGGGTACGCCAGGCCCCGTGGCATCGAGGGGGGGCCGGCGCTGCTTGCCTGCGAGAAAGCTGCTGCGCTCTCTTGGCAGAGCCCTCTTACCGGGTGTGGGCCAGGGTTGGGTTAGTGCTCCTGTGTGTCCTCCCAGCCCACCTGGCCTGTCTCCCTTCCTGTGGGTTATGCCTGCAGCCCCCCCTCCTGCATGCAGCTGGGGGCAGCCGTCTGTGCTGCTCCGTGAAGAGCCAACCACCACAGGAGACCCTAGAGCTTGGGCGTGCTTCCCGGATAGATGACGCCTCCATCAGCACAGCGCCCCCTACTGCTCTTCTGGAGTATTGGGTCAGCACTAACTCGAAGGGGGGAGCGCCTCCTGCTGAGCTCCCCGTCTCACTCCCTGCAGCAGAACACCCCCAGCGCTGCACTGGGGCCTGAGGGCCAGCGCGGCCAGAGGGGAGAGCGCCCCCTGCTGACTCCCCTCCCCGCTCCAGGCAGCTGAGTGTTCACAGGGCCAGGGCTTGTGCACATGGGGAGGGGCGCTTGGTAGATCTCCAGCTGCTGCTCTCAGGCGACCCTCCTGGTGAATGCCCTCCCAGCTGTTCTGGCGTGGCTGGCTTCCCCTTCTGCCCACCCTCCCTCACGGTGATGGGGGCAGGGCCCACCGCCTCCTGCACTGGGACCCTGCCCCCCAGCCCTGTGCCTCACGCAAGGCCTGCGGGATCGGCCCTGGCAGTGCCAATACGGAGCTGTCAGGAAGAATAAACGTTCAGGGCTCACTCTGCTGGAACTAATGAAAACGAAGAGCCGGGAAGCTGGAGAATCATGCCCCCGAGGGAGCACTTTTCCCCCCGCACGTGGGGCCGAGCGCCGGCCTGCCTGTCGGACGAGGAGCTGGCTACATCACTGCCTCGTTAGCTCTCGCATTGAGGTTACCTCTGCCTACTGCACGACGGGGACAAGAGACTCCAAGGCTCTGCCTACCCTAGCTGCTCTCATCCGAAGCTCCAGCCATCGGGGGCGGCAAGGGGCCGGCCCGGCCATTGCCTGGTGGGGCAAACGCATGGCGTGTGATGGGTGCGTCGGGGCGTGGCATCGTGTGGCATGGCCTTCTCCTCTCCAGGTGCGCCAGCATCACGCCATGGCGACGGCTCCTCTTGCAGCGCGGCGCGGGGAAGCAGCCTCATGTCGTGACACAGCTGCTTGACACGGCAGGGCCTTGCGAAGCCAGGGGGATGAGTCGTGCGACGCCATGTCACTGTCACAAGCATGAGCACTGTCACTAGCAGCGGTGACGCCGTCGTCGCGCAGGGCACCGTCCAGCCGTTGCAGTGCAGGGGTAGCGTGATGCAGCGTCCTTGTGTCGTGACACAAACGGACGCAGGGGTCACGTGGCACAGGGCCCTCGTCTCGTGGCGCACGTGCTGCAGCGTGACATGATGGAACATCCTGGCTTCAGCCGTGCGCTAGGTGGGAGCAGCAGCCACTAGTGATCGGTTACAATCCCAGCGCGAAGGCTGCTGTGGACTGAGCCCCTTCCCGCGGCAGCCGGTACCGCCGCCATCCTGACAGCGCCCGGGGTCCAGTCATTGGCTGAACCAGGGGTCACTTCGGAGGGATCCCTTGGGCGAGGGTGGGGGCTGCCCTGCTGAGCCCTGGATGAGTTCGCTCCTCTGTTGGGATGGCTGGCACTGGCGACCGACCCTTATAACGCAGCTCATGGAGCTTTTATTCCAGTGTGTTTCCTCCCTGGGGGAGGCGTCTTTCCCATCCCGATGGCCAAGCAAGGGGTACTGACTGCAACCGTGTCCCTGCCCCCCTGGGGCACCGCCCCTGGGGTCCAGCTGGGAGGGAGGAGCCAGTGGAAGACTGGCCTCGGCAAACAGGCTGCGAGGCCAAGGAATAGGCCTGGTGGGTGGGTGGGGAGAAGGCGCTGGTGAGGGCTGGCTGGCATCTGCCCACCCAGCAGTGGTTCCGGAGACCACGCGAGGGACCGGAGTTGATTTGCTCCCTGGAGGTGGTGCCGACTCCCCCCCATTCCTGGCTGGCGCAGAGACAGCGAGGACGACACGGGAGAACAAAAGGGTTTTGTTCCTGTAGAAACCGCAGTGGCGATGTTGCAGTCGGAGCTGCGTGGAGGCTGACGAGGACGTGCGCCGGGGTGGATGGGGGCTCCGTCGTGCACGGCTGAACCCCCGGTAGGAGGCTGGGCGTCAGGCCGGCTGGGTTCTGTTGCTTTCTGGCAGACGGTGCAATCTAGTAGCTGGCATCTCGGGCTGCGAGTCAGGACTCGTGGTTTCGGTGACTCTCCCTAGAAGTTTCTGTGGGGTGGTTAGAGCCGGGTGCTGTGTGTCAGGACTCCTGGGTTCTGTTCTCTTTGGGGCAGGGACCATCTGTGTTCTGGGTTTGTACAAAGTCGAGCACTGCGGGCGCCTGGCCAGTGACTAGCGCCGCTACGTGCTCCGGCAGTACAAATAATTCATAATGGCATTGCTGTGCCGTGCGCTCGTTAGCTCATTTCACTTAGGCCTGTGAGCAGCCAGCCGCTGGCTGGGAATTAAGTCTCAAACGGGGGTGGTTGGGATCGAGTTTGGATGGGTGCACGGACGTATGAATCAAAGGGATTCTTGAGTTCTCTTGCCACTGAGCTTGTCTGTGGCCTTGGGGGAGTCACGTTGCCCCATCTGTGCCTCAGTTTCCCCACATGTCCAGCTGGGGTAATGCGGTTGCCCAGCGGGAAGGTCTGCGGACATGCGTGAGTTACCAGAGCTCGGGTAGCACTCTGACCCCAAGCACTGTACCATGGAGACTAGGATCCCCTTTCCCCATGCAGGGACCCTGTCTTGGGGGGCGCTGCTGAGCTGCATAAATACAAAGGATGTGGGCGGGGGAGGCGCAGTCCAGGGCTCCAAAGCAGAGCTCCTCTGGGATTCATGCGGCTGCTGCTGGCGGGACCTTGATAGATGCATTCCCTAGGATCACGTAACCAGTAAATCTGTTTCCTCTCTTCTAGGGGGGCTTGGATCCCATGGGACTCAGTTGTCACGGAGTATTGGGGGACTCAGGGCCCTGCACCCCCGGCTTCCTGCGATTCACCATGACTCTCAGCCAGCCAGTAAAGCAGAAGGTTTATTTGGATGACAGGAATACAGTCCAAGACAGGTCTTGCAGGCACAGACAACAGGGCCCCCCTCAGTTAGGTCCAGCTTGGGGTCCCAGGGCATGCCAGCCCACCCCCCAAGGGGGGTGGGCTGGCATGCCCTGGGACCCCAAGCTGGACCTAACTGAGGGGGGCCCTGTT